>NW_027675473.1:512500-545000 GCF_965601325.2 Salmo salar
GTGTGTGTGTGTTGTCGGTGTGTGTGTGTGTGTTGTCGGTGTGTGTGTGTGTTTATGTGTTGTCGGTGTGTGTGTGTGTGTTGTCGGTGTGTGTGTGTGTGTGTTTATGTGTTGTCGGTGTGTGTGTGTGTGTGTTGTCGGTGTGTGTGTGTGTGTTATCGGTGTGTGTGTGTGTGTGTGTTGTCGGTGTGTGTGTGTGTGTTGTCAGTGTGTGTGTGTGTTGTCGGTGTGTGTGTGTGTGTGTGTTGTCGGTGTGTGTGTGTGTGTTGTCGGTGTGTGTGTGTGTTGTCGGTGTGTGTGTGTGTGTGTGTGTGTTGTCGGTGTGTGTGTGTGTGTTGTCAGTGTGTGTGTGTGTGTTGTCGGTGTGTGTGTGTTTATGTGTTGTCGGTGTGTGTGTGTGTGTGTGTGTGTTGTCGGTGTGTGTGTGTGTGTGTTGTCAGTGTGTGTGTGTGTGTTGTCGGTGTGTGTGTGTTTATGTGTTGTCGGTGTGTGTGTGTGTGTGTTGTCGGTGTGTGTGTGTGTGTGTGTTGTCGGTGTGTGTGTGTGTTGTCGGTGTGTGTGTGTGTGTTGTCGGTGTGTGTGTGTTGTCGGTGTGTGTGTGTGTGTGTGTTGTCGGTGTGTGTGTGTGTGTGTTTTCGGTGTGTGTGTGTGTGTTGTCGGTGTGTGTGTGTGTGTGTTGTCGGTGTGTGTGTGTGTGTGTTGTCGGTGTGTGTGTGTGTGTGTGTTGTCGGTGTGTGTGTGTGTGTGTTTTCGGTGTGTGTGTGTGTTGTCGGTGTGTGTGTGTCAGTGTTGTCGGTGTGTGTGTGTTGTCGGTGTGTGTGTGTGTGTGTTGTCGGTGTGTGTGTGTGTGTGTTGTCGGTGTGTGTGTGTGTGTCTGTTGTCGGTGTGTGTGTGTTTGTTGTCGGTGTGTGTGTGTGTGTGTTTTCGGTGTGTGTGTGTGTGTTGTCGGTGTGTGTGTGTGTGTTGTCGGTGTGTGTGTGTGTGTTGTGTGTGTGTGTGTTGTCGGTGTGTGTGTGTGTGTGTTGTCGGTGTGTGTGTGTGTTGTCGGTGTGTGTGTGTGTGTGTGTGTGTGTGTGTTGTCGGTGTGTGTGTGTTATCAGTGTGTGTGTGTGTGTGTGTGTGTGTGTTGTCGGTGTGTGTGTGTGTGTTGTCGGTGTGTGTGTGTGTGTGTGTGTTGTCGGTGTGTGTGTGTGTGTGTGTGTTGTCGGTGTGTGTGTGTTGTCGGTGTGTGTGTGTGTGTGTTGTCGGTGTGTGTGTGTGTGTGTGTGTGTTGTCGGTGTGTGTGTGTGTGAATGGTCGGTGTGTGTGTGTGTGTGTGTTGTTGGTGTGTGTGTGTGTGTGTTATCGGTGTGTGTGTGTGTTGTCGGTGTGTGTGTGTGTGTGTGTGTTGTCGGTGTGTGTGTGTGTGTTGTCGGTGTGTGTGTGTGTGTTGTCGGTGTGTGTGTGTGTGTGTGTTGTCGGTGTGTGTGTGTGTGGTCGGTGTGTGTGTGTGTGTTGTCGGTTTGTGTGTGTGTGTTGTCGGTGTGTGTGTGTGTGTCTGTTGTCGGTGTGTGTGTGTCTGTGTTGTCAGTGTGTGTGTGTGTGTGTTGTCGGTGTGTGTGTGTTTATGTGTTGTCGGTGTGTGTGTGATTTGTCGGTGTGTGTGTGTGTGTTGTCGGTGTGTGTGTGTGTGTGTGTGTGTTTGTGTTGTCGGTGTGAGTGTGTGTTGTCGGTGTGTGTGTGTGTGTTGTCGGTGTGTGTGTGTGTGTGTTGTCGGTGTGTGTGTGTGTGTGTTGTCAGTGTGTGTGTGTGTGTGTGTGTTGTCGGTGTGTGTGTGTGTGTTGTCGGTGTGTGTGTGTGTGTTGTGTGTGTGTGTGTTGTCGGTGTGTGTGTTGTCCGAGTGTGTGTGTGTGTGTGTTGTCGGTGTGTGTGTGTTGTCGGTGTGTGTGTGTGTGTGTGTTGTCGGTGTGTGTGTGTGTGTTGTCGGTGTGTGTGTGTGTGTGTGTGTTGTTGGTGTGTGTGTGTTGTCGGTGTGTGTGTGTGTGTGTGTTGTCGGTGTGTGTGTGTGTGTGTGTGTGTGTTGTCGGTGTGTGTGTGTGTGTGTTGTCGGTGTGTGTGTGTGTGTGTTGTCAGTGTGTGTGTGTGTGTGTGTTGTCGGTGTGTGTGTGTGTGTTGTCGGTGTGTGTGTGTGTGTGTGTGTTGTCGGTGTGTGTGTGTTGTCGGTGTGTGTGTGTGTGTGTGTTGTCGGTGTGTGTGTGTGTGTGGTGTGTGTGTGTGTGTGTTGTCGGTGTGTGTGTGTGTGTGTTGTCGGTGTGTGTGTGTGTGTGTTGTCAGTGTGTGTGTGTGTGTGTGTGTGTTGTCGGTGTGTGTGTGTGTGTGTTGTCGGTGTGTGTGTGTGTGTGTTGTCGGTGTGTGTGTGTTGTGGGTGTGTGTGTGTGTGTGTGTTTTCAGTGTGTGTGTGTGTGTTGCTGGTGTTTGTGTGTGTGTGTGTTGTCGATGTGTGTGTGTGTGTGTGTTGTCGGTGTGTGTGTGTGTGTGTGTGTGTGTGTGTTGTCGGTGTGTGTGTGTGTGTGTGTTCTCGGTGTGTGTGTGTGTGTTGTGTGTGTGTGTGTGTTGTCGGTGTGTGTGTGTGTGTGTTGTCGGTGTGTGTGTGTGTTGTCGGTGTGTGTGTGTGTGTGTTGTCGGTGTGTGTGTGTGTGTGTGTTGTCGGTGTGTGTGTGTGTGTTGTCGGTGTGTGTGTGTGTGTGTTGTGTGTGTGTGTTGTTTGTGTGTGTGTGTGTTGTCGGTGTGTGTGTGTGTGTGTGTTGTCGGTGTGTGTGTGTGTGTGTGTGTGTTGTCGGTGTGTGTGTGTGTGTGTTGTCGGTGTGTGTGTGTGTGTTGCCGGTGTGTGTGTGTGTGTTGTCGGTGTGTGTGTGTGTGTGTTGTCGGTGTGTGTGTGTGTGTGTGTTGTCGGTGTGTGTGTGTGTGTTGTCGGTGTGTGTGTGTGTGTTGTCGGTGTGTGTGTGTGTGTTGTCGGTGTGTGTGTGTGTGTGTTTATGTGTTGTCGGTGTGTGTGTGTGTGTGTGTTGTCGGTGTGTGTGTGTGTGTTGTCGGTGTGTGTGTGTGTTTATGTGTTGTCGGTGTGTGTGTGTGTGTTGTCGGTGTGTGTGTGTGTGTGTTTATGTGTTGTCGGTGTGTGTGTGTGTGTGTGTTGTCGGTGTGTGTGTGTGTGTTGTCAGTGTGTGTGTGTTGTCGGTGTGTGTGTGTGTTGTCGGTGTGTGTGTGTGTGTGTGTGTGTTGTCGGTGTGTGTGTGTGTGTTGTCGGTGTGTGTGTGTGTTGTCGGTGTGTGTGTGTGTGTGTGTGTGTTGTCGGTGTGTGTGTGTGTTGTCAGTGTGTGTGTGTGTGTTGTCGGTATGTGTGTGTTTATGTGTTGTCGGTGTGTGTGTGTGTGTGTGTGTGTTGTCGGTGTGTGTGTGTGTGTGTTGTCAGTGTGTGTGTGTGTGTTGTCGGTGTGTGTGTGTTTATGTGTTGTCGGTGTGTGTGTGTGTGTGTTGTCGGTGTGTGTGTGTGTGTGTGTTGTCGGTGTGTGTGTGTGTTGTCGGTGTGTGTGTGTGTGTTGTCGGTGTGTGTGTGTTGTCGGTGTGTGTGTTTGTGTTGTCGGTGTGTGTGTGTGTGTGTTTTCGGTGTGTGTGTGTGTGTTGTCAGTGTGTGTGTGTGTGTGTGTTGTCGGTGTGTGTGTGTGTGTGTGTTGTCGGTGTGTGTGTGTGTGTGTGTGTGTGTTGTCGGTGTGTGTGTGTGTGTGTTTTCGGTGTGTGTGTGTGTTGTCGGTGTGTGTGTGTCAGTGTTGTCGGTGTGTGTGTGTTGTCGGTGTGTGTGTGTGTGTGTTGTCGGTGTGTGTGTGTGTTGTCGGTGTGTGTGTGTGTGTCTGTTGTCGGTGTGTGTGTGTTTGTTGTCGGTGTGTGTGTGTGTGTGTTTTCGGTGTGTGTGTGTGTGTTGTCGGTGTGTGTGTGTGTGTGTTGTCGGTGTGTGTGTGTGTGTTGTGTGTGTGTGTGTTGTCGGTGTGTGTGTGTGTGTGTTGTCGGTGTGTGTGTGTGTTGTCGGTGTGTGTGTGTGTGTGTGTGTGTGTGTGTTGTCGGTGTGTGTGTGTTGTCGGTGTGTGTGTGTGTGTGTGTGTGTGTTGTCGGTGTGTGTGTGTGTGTGTGTGTTGTCGGTGTGTGTGTGTGTGTGTGTGTGTTGTCGGTGTGTGTGTGTGTGTGTGTTGTCGGTGTGTGTGTGTGTGTGTGTGTTGTCGGTGTGTGTGTGTTGTCGGTGTGTGTGTGTGTTGTCGGTGTGTGTGTGTGTGTGTGTGTGTTGTCGGTGTGTGTGTGTGTGAATGGTCGGTGTGTGTGTGTGTGTGTGTTGTTGGTGTGTGTGTGTGTGTGTTATCGGTGTGTGTGTGTGTTGTCGGTGTGTGTGTGTGTTGTCGGTGTGTGTGTGTGTGTGTTGTCGGTGTGTGTGTGTGTGGTCGGTGTGTGTGTGTGTGTTGTCGGTTTGTGTGTGTGTGTTGTCGGTGTGTGTGTGTGTGTGTGTTGTCGGTGTGTGTGTGTCTGTGTTGTCAGTGTGTGTGTGTGTGTGTTGTCGGTGTGTGTGTGTTTATGTGTTGTCGGTGTGTGTGTGATTTGTCGGTGTGTGTGTGTGTGTTGTCGGTGTGTGTGTGTGTGTGTGTGTGTGTTTGTGTTGTCGGTGTGAGTGTGTGTTGTCGGTGTGTGTGTGTGTGTTGTCGGTGTGTGTGTGTTGTCGGTGTGTGTGTGTGTGTGTTGTCAGTGTGTGTGTGTGTGTGTGTTGTCGGTGTGTGTGTGTGTGTTGTCGGTGTGTGTGTGTGTGTTGTGTGTGTGTGTGTTGTCGGTGTGTGTGTGTGTGTTGTCGGTGTGTGTGTGTGTGTGTGTTGTCGGTGTGTGTGTGTGTGTTGTCAGTGTGTGTGTGTGTTGTCGGTGTGTGTGTGTGTTGTCGGTGTGTGTGTGTGTGTGTGTGTGTTGTCGGTGTGTGTGTGTGTGTTGTCGGTGTGTGTGTGTGTTGTCGGTGTGTGTGTGTGTGTGTGTGTGTTGTCGGTGTGTGTGTGTGTGTGTTGTCAGTGTGTGTGTGTGTGTTGTCGGTGTGTGTGTGTTTATGTGTTGTCGGTGTGTGTGTGTGTGTGTGTGTGTTGTCGGTGTGTGTGTGTGTGTGTTGTCAGTGTGTGTGTGTGTGTGTTGTCGGTGTGTGTGTGTGTTGTCGGTGTGTGTGTGTGTGTTGTCGGTGTGTGTGTGTTGTCGGTGTGTGTGTGTGTGTGTGTTGTCGGTGTGTGTGTGTGTGTGTTTTCGGTGTGTGTGTGTGTGTTGTCAGTGTGTGTGTGTGTGTGTTGTCGGTGTGTGTGTGTGTGTGTGTTGTCGGTGTGTGTGTGTGTGTGTGTTGTCGGTGTGTGTGTGTGTGTGTTTTCGGTGTGTGTGTGTGTTGTCGGTGTGTGTGTGTGTCAGTGTTGTCGGTGTGTGTGTGTTGTCGGTGTGTGTGTGTGTGTGTTGTCGGTGTGTGTGTGTGTGTGTTGTCGGTGTGTGTGTGTGTGTCTGTTGTCGGTGTGTGTGTGTTTGTTGTCGGTGTGTGTGTGTGTGTGTTTTCGGTGTGTGTGTGTGTGTTGTCGGTGTGTGTGTGTGTGTGTTGTCGGTGTGTGTGTGTGTGTTGTGTGTGTGTGTGTTGTCGGTGTGTGTGTGTGTGTGTTGTCGGTGTGTGTGTGTGTTGTCGGTGTGTGTGTGTGTGTGTGTGTGTGTGTGTGTGTTGTCGGTGTGTGTGTGTTATCAGTGTGTGTGTGTGTGTGTGTGTGTGTGTGTTGTCGGTGTGTGTGTGTGTGTGTGTGTTGTCGGTGTGTGTGTGTGTGTGTTGTCGGTGTGTGTGTGTGTGTGTGTGTTGTCGGTGTGTGTGTGTGTGTGTTGTCGGTGTGTGTGTGTTGTCGGTGTGTGTGTGTGTGTGTGTTGTCGGTGTGTGTGTGTTGTCGGTGTGTGTGTGTGTGTGTTGTCGGTGTGTGTGTGTGTGTGTGTGTGTTGTCGGTGTGTGTGTGTGTGAATGGTCGGTGTGTGTGTGTGTGTGTGTTGTTGGTGTGTGTGTGTGTGTTATCGGTGTGTGTGTGTGTTGTCGGTGTGTGTGTGTGTGTGTGTGTTGTCGGTGTGTGTGTGTGTGTTGTCGGTGTGTGTGTGTGTGTTGTCGGTGTGTGTGTGTGTGGTCGGTGTGTGTGTGTGTGTTGTCGGTTTGTGTGTGTGTGTTGTCGGTGTGTGTGTGTGTTGTCGGTGTGTGTGTGTCTGTGTTGTCAGTGTGTGTGTGTGTGTGTTGTCGGTGTGTGTGTGTTTATGTGTTGTCGGTGTGTGTGTGATTTGTCGGTGTGTGTGTGTGTGTTGTCGGTGTGTGTGTGTGTGTGTGTGTGTGTTTGTGTTGTCGGTGTGAGTGTGTGTTGTCCGTGTGTGTGTGTGTGTTGTCGGTGTGTGTGTGTGTGTGTTGTCGGTGTGTGTGTGTGTTGTCAGTGTGTGTGTGTGTGTGTTGTCGGTGTGTGTGTGTGTGTTGTCGGTGTGTGTGTGTGTGTTGTGTGTGTGTGTGTTGTCGGTGTGTGTGTTGTCCGAGTGTGTGTGTGTGTGTGTTGTCGGTGTGTGTGTGTTGTCGGTGTGTGTGTGTGTGTGTGTTGTCGGTGTGTGTGTGTGTGTGTGTGTTGTCGGTGTGTGTGTGTGTGTGTTGTCGGTGTGTGTGTGTGTGTGTGTGTTGTCAGTGTGTGTGTGTGTGTGTGTTGTCGGTGTGTGTGTGTGTGTTGTCGGTGTGTGTGTGTGTGTGTGTGTGTTGTCGGTGTGTGTGTGTTGTCGGTGTGTGTGTGTGTGTTGTTGGTGTGTGTGTGTGTGTTGTCAGTGTGTGTGTGTGTGTGTGTTGTCGGTGTGTGTGTGTTTATGTGTTGTCGGTGTGTGTGTGTGTGTGTTGTCGGTGTGTGTGTGTGTGTTGTCGGTGTGTGTGTGTGTGTGTTGTCGGTGTGTGTGTGTGTTGTCGGTGTGTGTGTGTGTGTTGTCGGTGTGTGTGTGTGTTGTCGATGTGTGTGTGTGTTGTCGGTGTGTGTGTGTGTGTGTGTGTTGTCGGTGTGTGTGTGTGTTGTCGGTGTGTGTGTGTGTTGTCGGTGTGTATGTGTGTGTGTTGTCGGTGTGTGTGTGTGTTGTCAGTGTGTGTGTGTGTGTGTGTGTGTGTGTGTGTGTGTGTGTGTTGTCGTTGTGTGTGTGTGTGTGTGTTGTCGGTGTGTGTGTGTGTGTGTTGTCGGTGTGTGTGTTGTCGGTGTGTGTGTGTGTGTTGTCGGTGTGTGTGTGTGTGTGTTTGTGTTGTCGGTGTGTGTGTGTGTGTGTGTTGTCGGTGTGTGTGTGTGTGGTCGGTGTGTGTGTGTGTGTTGTCGGTTTGTGTGTGTGTGTTGTCGGTGTGTGTGTGTGTGTGTTGTCGGTGTGTGTGTGTTTATGTGTTGTCGGTGTGTGTGTGTGTTGTCGGTGTGTGTGTGTGTGTGTTGTCGGTGTGTGTGTGTGTTGTCTGTGTTTGTGTGTGTGTTGTCGGTGTGTGTGTGTGTGTGTTGTCGGTGTGTGTGTGTGTGTTGTCGGTGTGTGTGTGTGTTGTCGGTGTGTGTGTGTGTGTGTGTGTGTGTGTGTTGTCGGTGTGTGTGTGTTATCGGTGTGTGTGTGTGTGTGTTGTCGGTGTGTGTGTGTGTGTGTGTTGTCGGTGTGTGTGTGTGTGTGTGTTGTCGGTGTGTGTGTGTGTGTGTGTGTGTTGTCGGTGTGTGTGTGTGTGTGTGTTGTCGGTGTGTGTGTGTTGTCGGTGTGTGTGTGTGTGTTGTCGGTGTGTGTGTGTTGTCGGTGTGTGTGTGTGTGTTGTCGGTGTGTGTGTGTGTGTGTTGTCGGTGTGTGTGTGTGTGTGTGTTGTTGGTGTGTGTGTGTGTGTGTGTGTTATCGGTGTGTGTGTGTTGTCGGTGTGTGTGTGTGTGTGTGTGTGTTGTCGGTGTGTGTGTGTGTGTTGTCGGTGTGTGTGTGTGTGTGTGTTGTCGGTGTGTGTGTGTGTGGTCGGTGTGTTTGTGTGTGTGTGTTGTCGGTGTGTGTGTGTGTGTTGTCGGTGTGTGTGTGTGTGTGTGTTGTCGGTGTGTGTGTGTGTGTGTGTTGTCAGTGTGTGTGTGTGTGTGTTGTCGGTGTGTGTGTGTTTATGTGTTGTCGGTGTGTATGTGTGTGTGTTGTCGGTGTGTGCGTGTGTGTTGTCGGTGTGTGTGTGTGTGTTGTCGGTGTGTGTGTGTGTTGTCGGTGTGTGTGTGTGTGTGTGTGTGTGTGTGTTGTCGGTGTGTGTGTGTGTTGTCGGTGTGTGTGTGTGTGTTGTCGGTGTGTGTGTGTGTGTGTTGTCGGTGTGTGTGTGTGTGTGTTGTCGGTGTGTGTGTGTGTGTTGTCGGTGTGTGTGTGTGTTGTCGGTGTGTGTGTGTGTGTGTTGTCGGTGTGTGTGTGTGTGTGTTGTTGGTGTGTGTGTGTGTGTGTGTTATCGGTGTGTGTGTGTTGTCGGTGTGTGTGTGTGTGTGTGTGTGTTGTCGGTGTGTGTGTGTTGTCGGTGTGTGTGTGTGTGTTGTCGGTGTGTGTGTGTGTGTGTTGTCGGTGTGTGTGTGTGTGTGTTGTTGGTGTGTGTGTGTGTGTGTGTGTTATCGGTGTGTGTGTGTTGTCGGTGTGTGTGTGTGTGTGTGTGTGTTGTCGGTGTGTGTGTGTGTGTTGTCGGTGTGTGTGTGTGTGTGTGTTGTCGGTGTGTGTGTGTGTGGTCGGTGTGTTTGTGTGTGTGTGTTGTCGGTGTGTGTGTGTGTGTTGTCGGTGTGTGTGTGTGTGTGTGTTGTCGGTGTGTGTGTGTGTGTGTGTGTGTTGTCAGTGTGTGTGTGTGTGTGTTGTCGGTGTGTGTGTGTTTATGTGTTGTCGGTGTGTATGTGTGTGTGTTGTCGGTGTGTGCGTGTGTGTTGTCGGTGTGTGTGTGTGTGTTGTCGGTGTGTGTGTGTGTTGTCGGTGTGTGTGTGTGTGTGTGTGTGTGTGTGTTGTCGGTGTGTGTGTGTGTTGTCGGTGTGTGTGTGTGTGTTGTCGGTGTGTGTGTGTGTGTGTTGTCGGTGTGTGTGTGTGTGTGTGTGTGTTGTCGGTGTGTGTGTGTGTGTTGTCGGTGTGTGTGTGTGTTGTCGGTGTGTGTGTGTGTGTGTTGTCGGTGTGTGTGTGTGTGTGTGTTGTCAGTGTGTGTGTGTGTTGTCGGTGTGTGTGTGTTTATGTGTTGTCGGTGTGTGTGTGTGTGTGTTGTCGGTGTGTGTGTGTGTTGTCGGTGTGTGTGTGTGTGTTGTCGGTGTGTGTGTGTTGTCGGTGTGTGTGTGTGTGTGTGTTGTCGGTGTGTGTGTGTGTGTGTTTTCGGTGTGTGTGTGTGTGTTGTCAGTGTGTGTGTGTGTGTGTGTTGTCGGTGTGTGTGTGTGTGTTGTCGGTGTGTGTGTGTGTGTGTGTTGTCGGTGTGTGTATGTGTGTGTTTTCGGTGTGTGTGTGTGTTGTCGGTGTGTGTGTGTCTGTGTTGACGGTGTGTGTGTGTTGTCGGTGTGTGTGTGTGTGTGTTGTCGGTGTGTGTGTGTGTGTGTTGTCGGTGTGTGTGTGTGTGTCTGTTGTCGATGTGTGTGTGTTTGTTGTCGGTGTGTGTGTGTGTGTGTTTTCGGTGTGTGTGTGTGTGTTGTCGGTGTGTGTGTGTGTGTGTTGTCGGTGTGTGTGTGTGTGTGTTGTGTGTGTGTGTGTTGTCGGTGTGTGTGTGTGTGTGTTGTCGGTGTGTGTGTGTGTTGTCGGTGTGTGTGTGTGTGTGTGTGTGTGTGTGTGTGTGTTGTCGGTGTGTGTGTGTTATCAGTGTGTGTGTGTGTGTGTGTGTGTGTGTGTGTTGTCGGTGTGTGTGTGTGTGTTGTCGGTGTGTGTGTGTGTGTGTTGTCGGTGTGTGTGTGTGTGTGTGTGTGTGTTGTCGGTGTGTGTGTGTGTGTGTGTGTGTGTTGTCGGTGTGTGTGTGTGTGTGTTGTCGGTGTGTGTGTGTTGTCGGTGTGTGTGTGTGTGTGTGTTGTCGGTGTGTGTGTGTTGTCGGTGTGTGTGTGTGAGTGTTGTCGGTGTGTGTGTGTGTGTGTGTGTGTTGTCGGTGTGTGTGTGTGTGAATGGTCGGTGTGTGTGTGTGTGTGTGTTGTTGGTGTGTGTGTGTGTGTGTTATCGGTGTGTGTGTGTGTTGTCGGTGTGTGTGTGTGTGTGTGTGTGTGTGTTGTCGGTGTGTGTGTGTGTGTTGTCGGTGTGTGTGTGTGTGTGTGTTGTCGGTGTGTGTGTGTGTGGTCGGTGTGTGTGTGTGTGTTGTCGGTTTGTGTGTGTGTGTTGTCGGTGTGTGTGTGTGTGTGTTGTCGGTGTGTGTGTGTCTGTGTTGTCAGTGTGTGTGTGTGTGTGTTGTCGGTGTGTGTGTGTTTATGTGTTGTCGGTGTGTGTGTGTGTGTGTTGTCGGTGTGTGTGTGTGTGTTGTCGGTGTGTGTGTGTGTGTGTGTGTTTGTGTTGTCGGTGTGTGTGTGTGTTGTCGGTGTGTGTGTGTGTGTTGTCGGTGTGTGTGTGTGTGTGTTGTCGGTGTGTGTGTGTGTGTTGTCGGTGTGTGTGTGTGTGTGTTGTCGGTGTGTGTGTGTGTGTGTGTGTGTTGTCGGTGTGTGTGTGTGTTGTCGGTGTGTGTGTGTGTGTGTGTGTGTTGTCGGTGTGTGTGTGTGTGTGTGTGTTGTCGGTGTGTGTGTGTTGTCGGTGTGTGTGTGTGTGTGTTGTCGGTGTGTGTGTGTTGTCGGTGTGTGTGTGTTGTCGGTGTGTGTGTGTGTGTGTTGTCGGTGTGTGTGTGTGTGTGTTGTTGGTGTGTGTGTGTGTGTGTGTGTTATCGGTGTGTGTGTGTGTTGTCGGTGTGTGTGTGTGTGTGTGTGTGTTGTCGGTGTGTGTGTGTGTGTTGTCGGTGTGTGTGTGTGTGTGTGTTGTCGGTGTGTGTGTGTGTGGTCGGTGTGTTTGTGTGTGTGTGTTGTCGGTGTGTGTGTGTGTGTTGTCGGTGTGTGTGTGTGTGTGTGTTGTCGGTGTGTGTGTGTGTGTGTGTTGTCAGTGTGTGTGTGTGTGTGTTGTCGGTGTGTGTGTGTTTATGTGTTGTCGGTGTGTGTGTGTGTGTGTTGTCGGTGTGTGCGTGTGTGTTGTCGGTGTGTGTGTGTGTGTTGTCGGTGTGTGTGTGTTGTCGTTGTGTGTGTGTGTGTGTGTGTGTGTGTGTGTTGTCGGTGTGTGTGTGTGTTGTCGGTGTGTGTGTGTGTGTTGTCGGTGTGTGTGTGTGTGTGTTGTCGGTGTGTGTGTGTGTGTGTGTGTGTTGTCGGTGTGTGTGTGTGTGTTGTCGGTGTGTGTGTGTGTTGTCGGTGTGTGTGTGTGTGTGTTGTCGGTGTGTGTGTGTGTGTGTGTTGTCAGTGTGTGTGTGTGTTGTCGGTGTGTGTGTGTTTATGTGTTGTCGGTGTGTGTGTGTGTGTGTTGTCGGTGTGTGTGTGTGTTGTCGGTGTGTGTGTGTGTGTTGTCGGTGTGTGTGTGTTGTCGGTGTGTGTGTGTGTGTGTGTTGTCGGTGTGTGTGTGTGTGTGTTTTCGGTGTGTGTGTGTGTGTTGTCAGTGTGTGTGTGTGTGTGTGTTGTCGGTGTGTGTGTGTGTGTGTGTTGTCGGTGTGTGTGTGTGTGTGTGTTGTCGGTGTGTGTATGTGTGTGTTTTCGGTGTGTGTGTGTGTGTTGTCGGTGTGTGTGTGTCTGTGTTGTCGGTGTGTGTGTGTTGTCGGTGTGTGTGTGTGTGTGTTGTCGGTGTGTGTGTGTGTGTGTTGTCGGTGTGTGTGTGTGTGTCTGTTGTCGGTGTGTGTGTGTTTGTTGTCGGTGTGTGTGTGTGTGTTTTCGGTGTGTGTGTGTGTGTTGTCGGTGTGTGTGTGTGTGTTGTCGGTGTGTGTGTGTGTGTGTTGTGTGTGTGTGTGTTGTCGGTGTGTGTGTGTGTGTGTTGTCGGTGTGTGTGTGTGTTGTCGGTGTGTGTGTGTGTGTGTGTGTGTGTGTGTTGTCGGTGTGTGTGTGTTATCAGTGTGTGTGTGTGTGTGTGTGTGTGTGTGTTGTCGGTGTGTGTGTGTTATCAGTGTGTGTGTGTGTGTGTGTGTGTGTGTGTTGTCGGTGTGTGTGTGTGTGTTGTCGTGTGTGTGTGTGTGTGTGTTGTCGGTGTGTGTGTGTGTGGTCGGTGTGTGTGTGTGTGTTGTCGGTTTGTGTGTGTGTGTTGTCGGTGTGTGTGTGTGTGTGTTGTCGGTGTGTGTGTGTCTGTGTTGTCAGTGTGTGTGTGTGTGTGTTGTCGGTGTGTGTGTGTTTATGTGTTGTCGGTGTGTGTGTGTGTGTGTTGTCGGTGTGTGTGTGTGTGTTGTCGGTGTGTGTGTGTGTGTGTGTGTTTGTGTTGTCGGTGTGTGTGTGTGTTGTCGGTGTGTGTGTGTGTGTTGTCGGTGTGTGTGTGTGTGTGTTGTCGGTGTGTGTGTGTGTGTTGTCGGTGTGTGTGTGTGTGTGTTGTCGGTGTGGTGTGTGTGTGTGTGTGTTGTCGGTGTGTGTGTGTGTTGTCGGTGTGTGTGTGTGTGTGTGTGTGTTGTCGGTGTGTGTGTGTGTGTGTGTTGTCGGTGTGTGTGTGTTGTCGGTGTGTGTGTGTGTGTGTTGTCGGTGTGTGTGTGTTGTCGGTGTGTGTGTGTGTGTTGTCGGTGTGTGTGTGTGTGTGTTGTCGGTGTGTGTGTGTGTGTGTTGTTGGTGTGTGTGTGTGTGTGTGTGTTATCGGTGTGTGTGTGTGTTGTCGGTGTGTGTGTGTGTGTGTGTGTGTTGTCGGTGTGTGTGTGTGTGTTGTCGGTGTGTGTGTGTGTGTGTGTTGTCGGTGTGTGTGTGTGTGGTCGGTGTGTTTGTGTGTGTGTGTTGTCGGTGTGTGTGTGTGTGTTGTCGGTGTGTGTGTGTGTGTGTGTTGTCGGTGTGTGTGTGTGTGTGTGTTGTCAGTGTGTGTGTGTGTGTGTTGTCGGTGTGTGTGTGTTTATGTGTTGTCGGTGTGTGTGTGTGTGTGTTGTCGGTGTGTGCGTGTGTGTTGTCGGTGTGTGTGTGTGTGTTGTCGGTGTGTGTGTGTTGTCGTTGTGTGTGTGTGTGTGTGTGTGTGTGTGTGTTGTCGGTGTGTGTGTGTGTTGTCGGTGTGTGTGTGTGTGTGTTGTCGGTGTGTGTGTGTGTGTGTTGTCGGTGTGTGTGTGTGTGTGTGTGGTGTTGTCGGTGTGTGTGTGTGTGTTGTCGGTGTGTGTGTGTGTGTGTCGGTGTGGTGTGTGTGTGTGTTGTCGGTGTGTGTGTGTGTGTGTGTTGTCGTGTGTGTGTGTGTGTTGTCGGTGTGTGTGTGTGTGTGTGTTGTCGGTGTGTGTGTGTGTGTGTGTTGTCGGTGTGTGTGTGTGTTGTCGGTGTGTGTGTGTGTGTGTCGGTGTGTGTGTGTTGTCGGTGTGTGTGTGTGTGTGTTGTCGGTGTGTGCGTGTGTGTTGTCGGTGTGTGTGTGTGTGTTGTCGGTGTGTGTGTGTTGTCGTTGTGTGTGTGTGTGTGTGTGTGTGTGTGTGTTGTCGGTGTGTGTGTGTGTTGTCGGTGTGTGTGTGTGTGTTGTCGGTGTGTGTGTGTGTGTGTTGTCGGTGTGTGTGTGTGTGTGTGTGTGTTGTCGGTGTGTGTGTGTGTGTTGTCGGTGTGTGTGTGTGTTGTCGGTGTGTGTGTGTGTGTGTTGTCGGTGTGTGTGTGTGTGTGTGTTGTCAGTGTGTGTGTGTGTTGTCGGTGTGTGTGTGTTTATGTGTTGTCGGTGTGTGTGTGTGTGTGTTGTCGGTGTGTGTGTGTGTTGTCGGTGTGTGTGTGTGTGTTGTCGGTGTGTGTGTGTTGTCGGTGTGTGTGTGTGTGTGTGTTGTCGGTGTGTGTGTGTGTGTGTTTTCGGTGTGTGTGTGTGTGTTGTCAGTGTGTGTGTGTGTGTGTGTTGTCGGTGTGTGTGTGTGTGTGTGTTGTCGGTGTGTGTGTGTGTGTGTGTTGTCGGTGTGTGTATGTGTGTGTTTTCGGTGTGTGTGTGTGTGTTGTCGGTGTGTGTGTGTCTGTGTTGTCGGTGTGTGTGTGTTGTCGGTGTGTGTGTGTGTGTGTTGTCGGTGTGTGTGTGTGTGTGTTGTCGGTGTGTGTGTGTGTGTCTGTTGTCGGTGTGTGTGTGTTTGTTGTCGGTGTGTGTGTGTGTGTTTTCGGTGTGTGTGTGTGTGTTGTCGGTGTGTGTGTGTGTGTTGTCGGTGTGTGTGTGTGTGTGTTGTGTGTGTGTGTGTTGTCGGTGTGTGTGTGTGTGTGTTGTCGGTGTGTGTGTGTGTTGTCGGTGTGTGTGTGTGTGTGTGTGTGTGTGTGTTGTCGGTGTGTGTGTGTTATCAGTGTGTGTGTGTGTGTGTGTGTGTGTGTGTTGTCGGTGTGTGTGTGTTATCAGTGTGTGTGTGTGTGTGTGTGTGTGTGTGTTGTCGGTGTGTGTGTGTGTGTTGTCGGTGTGTGTGTGTGTGTGTGTTGTCGGTGTGTGTGTGTGTGGTCGGTGTGTGTGTGTGTGTTGTCGGTTTGTGTGTGTGTGTTGTCGGTGTGTGTGTGTGTGTGTTGTCGGTGTGTGTGTGTCTGTGTTGTCAGTGTGTGTGTGTGTGTGTTGTCGGTGTGTGTGTGTTTATGTGTTGTCGGTGTGTGTGTGTGTGTGTTGTCGGTGTGTGTGTGTGTGTTGTCGGTGTGTGTGTGTGTGTGTGTGTTTGTGTTGTCGGTGTGTGTGTGTGTTGTCGGTGTGTGTGTGTGTGTTGTCGGTGTGTGTGTGTGTGTGTTGTCGGTGTGTGTGTGTGTGTTGTCGGTGTGTGTGTGTGTGTGTTGTCGGTGTGTGTGTGTGTGTGTGTGTTGTCGGTGTGTGTGTGTGTTGTCGGTGTGTGGTGTGTGTGTGTGTTGTCGGTGTGTGTGTGTGTGTGTGTTGTCGGTGTGTGTGTGTTGTCGGTGTGTGTGTGTGTGTGTTGTCGGTGTGTGTGTGTTGTCGGTGTGTGTGTGTGTGTTGTCGGTGTGTGTGTGTGTGTGTTGTCGGTGTGTGTGTGTGTGTGTTGTTGGTGTGTGTGTGTGTGTGTGTGTTATCGGTGTGTGTGTGTGTTGTCGGTGTGTGTGTGTGTGTGTGTGTGTTGTCGGTGTGTGTGTGTGTGTTGTCGGTGTGTGTGTGTGTGTGTGTTGTCGGTGTGTGTGTGTGTGGTCGGTGTGTTTGTGTGTGTGTGTTGTCGGTGTGTGTGTGTGTGTTGTCGGTGTGTGTGTGTGTGTGTGTTGTCGGTGTGTGTGTGTGTGTGTGTTGTCAGTGTGTGTGTGTGTGTGTTGTCGGTGTGTGTGTGTTTATGTGTTGTCGGTGTGTGTGTGTGTGTGTTGTCGGTGTGTGCGTGTGTGTTGTCGGTGTGTGTGTGTGTGTTGTCGGTGTGTGTGTGTTGTCGTTGTGTGTGTGTGTGTGTGTGTGTGTGTGTGTTGTCGGTGTGTGTGTGTGTTGTCGGTGTGTGTGTGTGTGTGTTGTCGGTGTGTGTGTGTGTGTGTTGTCGGTGTGTGTGTGTGGTGTGTGTGTGTGTTGTCGGTGTGTGTGTGTGTGTTGTCGGTGTGTGTGTGTGTTGTCGGTGTGTGTGTGTGTGTGTTGTCGGTGTGTGTGTGTGTGTGTGTTGTCAGTGTGTGTGTGTGTTGTCGGTGTGTGTGTGTTTATGTGTTGTCGGTGTGTGTGTGTGTGTGTTGTCGGTGTGTGTGTGTGTTGTCGGTGTGTGTGTGTGTGTTGTCGGTGTGTGTGTGTTGTCGGTGTGTGTGTGTGTGTGTGTTGTCGGTGTGTGTGTGTGTGTGTTTTCGGTGTGTGTGTGTGTGTTGTCAGTGTGTGTGTGTGTGTGTGTTGTCGGTGTGTGTGTGTGTGTGTTGTCGGTGTGTGTGTGTGTGTGTGTTGTCGGTGTGTGTATGTGTGTGTTTTCGGTGTGTGTGTGTGTGTTGTCGGTGTGTGTGTGTCTGTGTTGTCGGTGTGTGTGTGTTGTCGGTGTGTGTGTGTGTGTGTTGTCGGTGTGTGTGTGTGTGTGTTGTCGGTGTGTGTGTGTGTGTCTGTTGTCGGTGTGTGTGTGTTTGTTGTCGGTGTGTGTGTGTGTTTTCGGTGTGTGTGTGTGTGTTGTCGGTGTGTGTGTGTGTGTTGTCGGTGTGTGTGTGTGTGTGTTGTGTGTGTGTGTGTTGTCGGTGTGTGTGTGTGTGTGTTGTCGGTGTGTGTGTGTGTTGTCGGTGTGTGTGTGTGTGTGTGTGTGTGTGTGTGTGTTGTCGGTGTGTGTGTGTTATCAGTGTGTGTGTGTGTGTGTGTGTGTGTGTGTTGTCGGTGTGTGTGTGTTATCAGTGTGTGTGTGTGTGTGTGTGTGTGTGTGTTGTCGGTGTGTGTGTGTGTGTTGTCGGTGTGTGTGTGTGTGTGTGTGTTGTCGGTGTGTGTGGTGTGTGTGTGTGTGTGTTGTCGGTGTGTGTGTGTGTGTGTGTGTGTTGTCGGTGTGTGTGTGTGTGTGTTGTCGGTGTGTGTGTGTTGTCGGTGTGTGTGTGTGTGTGTGTGTTGTCGGTGTGTGTGTGTTGTCGGTGTGTGTGTGTGAGTGTTGTCGGTGTGTGTGTGTGTGTGTGTGTTGTCGGTGTGTGGTGTGAATGGTCGGTGTGTGTGTGTGTGTGTGTTGTCGGTGTGTGTGTGTGTGTGTTATCGGTGTGTGTGTGTGTTGTCGGTGTGTGTGTGTGTGTGTGTGTGTGTGTTGTCGGTGTGTGTGTGTGTGTTGTCGGTGTGTGTGTGTGTGTGTGTTGTCGGTGTGTGTGTGTGTGGTCGGTGTGTGTGTGTGTGTTGTCGGTTTGTGTGTGTGTGTTGTCGGTGTGTGTGTGTGTGTGTTGTCGGTGTGTGTGTGTCTGTGTTGTCAGTGTGTGTGTGTGTGTGTGTTGTCGGTGTGTGTGTGTGTGTGTGTTGTCAGTGTGTGTGTGTGTGTGTTGTCGGTGTGTGTGTGTTTATGTGTTGTCGGTGTGTGTGTGTGTGTGTTGTCGGTGTGTGCGTGTGTGTTGTCGGTGTGTGTGTGTGTGTTGTCGGTGTGTGTGTGTTGTCGTTGTGTGTGTGTGTGTGTGTGTGTGTGTGTGTTGTCGGTGTGTGTGTGTGTTGTCGGTGTGTGTGTGTGTGTTGTCGGTGTGTGTGTGTGTGTGTTGTCGGTGTGTGTGTGTGTGTGTGTGTGTTGTCGGTGTGTGTGTGTGTGTTGTCGGTGTGTGTGTGTGTTGTCGGTGTGTGTGTGTGTGTGTTGTCGGTGTGTGTGTGTGTGTGTGTTGTCAGTGTGTGTGTGTGTTGTCGGTGTGTGTGTGTTTATGTGTTGTCGGTGTGTGTGTGTGTGTGTTGTCGGTGTGTGTGTGTGTTGTCGGTGTGTGTGTGTGTGTTGTCGGTGTTTGTGTGTTGTCGGTGTGTGTGTGTGTGTGTGTTGTCGGTGTGTGTGTGTGTGTGTTTTCGGTGTGTGTGTGTGTGTTGTCAGTGTGTGTGTGTGTGTGTGTTGTCGGTGTGTGTGTGTGTGTGTGTGTTGTCGGTGTGTGTGTGTGTGTGTGTTGTCGGTGTGTGTATGTGTGTGTTTTCGGTGTGTGTGTGTGTGTTGTCGGTGTGTGTGTGTCTGTGTTGTCGGTGTGTGTGTGTTGTCGGTGTGTGTGTGTGTGTGTTGTCGGTGTGTGTGTGTGTGTGTTGTCGGTGTGTGTGTGTGTGTCTGTTGTCGGTGTGTGTGTGTTTGTTGTCGGTGTGTGTGTGTGTGTGTTTTCGGTGTGTGTGTGTGTGTTGTCGGTGTGTGTGTGTGTGTTGTCGGTGTGTGTGTGTGTGTGTTGTGTGTGTGTGTGTTGTCGGTGTGTGTGTGTGTGTGTTGTCGGTGTGTGTGTGTGTTGTCGGTGTGTGTGTGTGTGTGTGTGTGTGTGTGTGTGTTGTCGGTGTGTGTGTGTTATCAGTGTGTGTGTGTGTGTGTGTGTGTGTGTGTTGTCGGTGTGTGTGTGTTATCAGTGTGTGTGTGTGTGTGTGTGTGTGTGTGTGTTGTCGGTGTGTGTGTGTGTGTTGTCGGTGTGTGTGTGTGTGTGTGTTGTCGGTGTGTGTGTGTGTGGTCGGTGTGTGTGTGTGTGTTGTCGGTTTGTGTGTGTGTGTTGTCGGTGTGTGTGTGTGTGTGTTGTCGGTGTGTGTGTGTCTGTGTTGTCAGTGTGTGTGTGTGTGTGTTGTCGGTGTGTGTGTGTTTATGTGTTGTCGGTGTGTGTGTGTGTGTGTTGTCGGTGTGTGTGTGTGTGTTGTCGGTGTGTGTGTGTGTGTGTGTGTTTGTGTTGTCGGTGTGTGTGTGTGTTGTCGGTGTGTGTGTGTGTGTTGTCGGTGTGTGTGTGTGTGTGTTGTCGGTGTGTGTGTGTGTGTTGTCGGTGTGTGTGTGTGTGTGTTGTCGGTGTGTGTGTGTGTGTGTGTGTGTTGTCGGTGTGTGTGTGTGTTGTCGGTGTGTGTGTGTGTGTGTGTGTGTTGTCGGTGTGTGTGTGTGTGTGTGTTGTCGGTGTGTGTGTGTTGTCGGTGTGTGTGTGTGTGTGTTGTCGGTGTGTGTGTGTTGTCGGTGTGTGTGTGTGTGTTGTCGGTGTGTGTGTGTGTGTGTTGTCGGTGTGTGTGTGTGTGTGTTGTTGGTGTGTGTGTGTGTGTGTGTGTTATCGGTGTGTGTGTGTGTTGTCGGTGTGTGTGTGTGTGTGTGTGTGTTGTCGGTGTGTGTGTGTGTGTTGTCGGTGTGTGTGTGTGTGTGTGTTGTCGGTGTGTGTGTGTGTGGTCGGTGTGTTTGTGTGTGTGTGTTGTCGGTGTGTGTGTGTGTGTTGTCGGTGTGTGTGTGTGTGTGTGTTGTCGGTGTGTGTGTGTGTGTGTGTTGTCAGTGTGTGTGTGTGTGTGTTGTCGGTGTGTGTGTGTTTATGTGTTGTCGGTGTGTGTGTGTGTGTGTTGTCGGTGTGTGCGTGTGTGTTGTCGGTGTGTGTGTGTGTGTTGTCGGTGTGTGTGTGTTGTCGTTGTGTGTGTGTGTGTGTGTGTGTGTGTGTGTTGTCGGTGTGTGTGTGTGTTGTCGGTGTGTGTGTGTGTGTTGTCGGTGTGTGTGTGTGTGTGTTGTCGGTGTGTGTGTGTGTGTGTGTGTGTTGTCGGTGTGTGTGTGTGTTGTCGGTGTGTGTGTGTGTGTGTTGTCGGTGTGTGTGTGTGTGTGTGTTGTCAGTGTGTGTGTGTGTTGTCGGTGTGTGTGTGTTTATGTGTTGTCGGTGTGTGTGTGTGTGTGTTGTCGGTGTGTGTGTGTGTTGTCGGTGTGTGTGTGTGTGTTGTCGGTGTGTGTGTGTTGTCGGTGTGTGTGTGTGTGTGTGTTGTCGGTGTGTGTGTGTGTGTGTTTTCGGTGTGTGTGTGTGTGTTGTCAGTGTGTGTGTGTGTGTGTGTTGTCGGTGTGTGTGTGTGTGTGTGTGTTGTCGGTGTGTGTGTGTGTGTGTGTTGTCGGTGTGTGTATGTGTGTGTTTTCGGTGTGTGTGTGTGTGTTGTCGGTGTGTGTGTGTCTGTGTTGTCGGTGTGTGTGTGTTGTCGGTGTGTGTGTGTGTGTGTTGTTGGTGTGTGTGTGTGTGTGTGTTGTCGGTGTGTGTGTGTGTGTCTGTTGTCGGTGTGTGTGTGTTTGTTGTCGGTGTGTGTGTGTGTTTTCGGTGTGTGTGTGTGTGTTGTCGGTGTGTGTGTGTGTGTTGTCGGTGTGTGTGTGTGTGTGTTGTGTGTGTGTGTGTTGTCGGTGTGTGTGTGTGTGTGTGTTGTCGGTGTGTGTGTGTGTTGTCGGTGTGTGTGTGTGTGTGTGTGTGTGTGTGTGTGTTGTCGGTGTGTGTGTGTTATCAGTGTGTGTGTGTGTGTGTGTGTGTGTGTGTTGTCGGTGTGTGTGTGTTATCAGTGTGTGTGTGTGTGTGTGTGTGTGTGTGTTGTCGGTGTGTGTGTGTGTTGTCGGTGTGTGTGTGTGTGTGTGTTGTCGGTGTGTGTGTGTGTGTGTGTGTGTTGTCGGTGTGTGTGTGTGTGTGTTGTCGGTGTGTGTGTGTTGTCGGTGTGTGTGTGTGTGTGTGTTGTCGGTGTGTGTGTGTGAGTGTTGTCGGTGTGTGTGTGTGAGTGTTGTCGGTGTGTGTGTGTGTGTGTGTGTTGTCGGTGTGTGTGTGTGTGAATGGTCGGTGTGTGTGTGTGTGTGTTTTGTGGTGTGTGTGTGTGTGTGTTATCGGTGTGTGTGTGTGTTGTCGGTGTGTGTGTGTGTGTGTGTGTGTGTGTGTGTTGTCGGTGTGTGTGTGTGTGTTGTCGGTGTGTGTGTGTGTGTGTGTTGTCGGTGTGTGTGTGTGTGGTCGGTGTGTGTGTGTGTGTTGTCGGTTTGTGTGTGTGTGTTGTCGGTGTGTGTGTGTGTGTGTTGTCGGTGTGTGTGTGTCTGTGTTGTCAGTGTGTGTGTGTGTGTGTTGTCGGTCTGTGTGTGTTTATGTGTTGTCGGTGTGTGTGTGTGTGTGTTGTCGGTGTGTGTGTGTGTGTTGTCGGTGTGTGTGTGTGTGTGTGTGTTTGTGTTGTCGGTGTGTGTGTGTGTTGTCGGTGTGTGTGTGTGTGTTGTCGGTGTGTGTGTGTGTGTGTTGTCGGTGTGTGTGTTTGTGTTGTCGGTGTGTGTGTGTGTGTGTTGTGTGTGTGTGTGTTGTCGGTGTGTGTGTTGTCCGAGTGTGTGTGTGTGTGTGTTGTCGGTGTGTGTGTGTTGTCGGTGTGTGTGTGTGTGTGTGTTGTCGGTGTGTGTGTGTGTGTGTGTGTTGTCGGTGTGTGTGTGTGTGTGTTGTCGGTGTGTGTGTGTGTGTGTTGTCAGTGTGTGTGTGTGTGTGTTGTCGGTGTGTGTGTGTTTATGTGTTGTCGGTGTGTGTGTGTGTGTGTGTTGTCGGTGTGTGTGTGTGTGTTGTCGGTGTGTGTGTGTGTGTGTTGTCGGTGTGTGTGTGTGTTGTCGGTGTGTGTGTGTGTGTTGTCGGTGTGTGTGTGTGTTGTCGGTGTGTGTGTGTGTTGTCGGTGTGTGTGTGTGTGTGTGTGTTGTCGGTGTGTGTGTGTGTTGTCGGTGTGTGTGTTTTGTCGGTGTGTGTGTGTGTGTGTTGTCGGTGTGTGTGTGTTGTCAGTGTGTGTGTGTGTGTGTGTGTGTGTGTGTGTGTGTGTGTGTGTGTTGTCGTTGTGTGTGTGTGTGTGTGTTGTCGGTGTGTGTGTGT
Source organism: Salmo salar (assembly GCF_965601325.2). Lineage (NCBI taxonomy): Eukaryota > Metazoa > Chordata > Actinopteri > Salmoniformes > Salmonidae > Salmo > Salmo salar. The sequence goes on from NW_027675473.1 coordinate 533,773, forward strand.
GTGTGTTGTCGGTGTGTGTGTTGTCGGTGTGTGTGTGTGTGTGTGTTGTCGGTGTGTGTGTGTGTGTGTGTGTGTTGTCGGTGTGTGTGTGTGTGTGTGTTGTCGGTGTGTGTGTGTGTGGTCGGTGTGTGTGTGTGTGTTGTCGGTGTGTGTGTGTGTTGTCGGTGTGTGTGTGTGTGTGTTGTCGGTGTGTGTGTGTGTTGTCTGTGTTTGTGTGTGTGTTGTCGGTGTGTGTGTGTGTGTGTTGTCGGTGTGTGTGTGTGTGTTGTCGGTGTGTGTGTGTGTTGTCGGTGTGTGTGTGTGTGTGTGTGTGTTGTCGGTGTGTGTGTGTGTTATCGGTGTGTGTGTGTGTTGTCGGTGTGTGTGTGTGTGTGTGTGTTGTCGGTGTGTGTGTGTGTGTGTGTGTGTTGTCGGTGTGTGTGTGTGTGTGTGTTGTCGGTGTGTGTGTGTTGTCGGTGTGTGTGTGTGTGTGTTGTCGGTGTGTGTGTGTTGTCGGTGTGTGTGTGTGTGTGTTGTCGGTGTGTGTGTGTGTCTGTGTTGTCGGTGTGTGTGTGTGTGTGTTGTTGGTGTGTGTGTGTGTGTGTGTGTGTTATCGGTGTGTGTGTGTGTTGTCGGTGTGTGTGTGTGTGTGTGTGTGTTGTCGGTGTGTGTGTGTGTGTTGTCGGTGTGTGTGTGTGTGTGTTGTTGGTGTGTGTGTGTGTGGTCGGTGTGTTTGTGTGTGTGTTGTCGGTGTGTGTGTGTGTGTTGTCGGTGTGTGTGTGTGTGTGTTGTCGGTGTGTGTGTGTGTGTTGTCAGTGTGTGTGTGTGTGTGTTGTCGGTGTGTGTGTGTTTATGTGTTGTCGGTGTGTGTGTGTGTGTGTTGTCGGTGTGTGCGTGTGTGTTGTCGGTGTGTGTGTGTGTGTTGTCGGTGTGTGTGTGTGTTGTCGGTGTGTGTGTGTGTGTGTGTGTGTGTGTGTGTGTGTTGTCGATGTGTGTGTGTGTTGTCGGTGTGTGTGTGTGTGTTGTCGGTGTGTGTGTGTGTGTGTTGTCGGTGTGTGTGTGTGTGTTGTGTGTGTGTGTGTTGTCGGTGTGTGTGTTGTCCGAGTGTGTGTGTGTGTGTGTGTGTGTTGTCGGTGTGTGTGTGTTGTCGGTGTGTGTGTGTGTGTGTGTGTTGTCGGTGTGTGTGTGTGTGTGTGTGTGTGTGTGTGTGTTGTCGGTGTGTGTGTGTGTTGTCGGTGTGTGTGTGTGTGTGTGTTGTAAGTGTGTGTGTGTGTGTGTTGTCGGTGTGTGTGTGTGTTGTCGGTGTGTGTGTGTGTGTGTGTGTTGTCGGTGTGTGTGTGTTGTCGGTGTGTGTGTGTGTGTGTGTTGTCTGTGTGTGTGTGTGTGTGTGTTGTCAGTGTGTGTGTGTGTTGTCGGTGTGTGTGTGTGTGTGTTGTCGGTGTGTGTGTGTGTGTGTTGTCGGTGTGTGTGTGTTGTCGGTGTATGTGTGTGTGTGTTGTCGGTGTGTGTGTGTGTGTGTTGTCGGTGTGTGTGTGTGTTGTCGGTGTGTGTGTGTGTGTTGTCGGTGTGTGTGTGTGTGTGTGTGTGTGTTGTCGGTGTGTGTGTGTGTGTGTGTTGTCGGTGTGTGTGTGTTGTCGGTGTGTGTGTGTGTGTGTTGTCGGTGTGTGTGTGTTGTCGGTGTGTGTGTGTGTGTTGTCGGTGTGTGTGTGTGTGTGTTGTCGGTGTGTGTGTGTGTGTGTTGTTGGTGTGTGTGTGTGTGTGTGTGTTATCGGTGTGTGTGTGTGTTGTCGGTGTGTGTGTGTGTGTGTGTTGTCGGTGTGTGTGTGTGTGTTGTCGGTGTGTGTGTGTGTGTGTGTTGTCGGTGTGTGTGTGTGTGGTCGGTGTGTTTGTGTGTGTGTGTTGTCGGTGTGTGTGTGTGTGTTGTCGGTGTGTGTGTGTGTGTGTGTTGTCGGTGTGTGTGTGTGTGTGTGTTGTCAGTGTGTGTGTGTGTGTGTTGTCGGTGTGTGTGTGTTTATGTGTTGTCGGTGTGTGTGTGTGTGTGTTGTCGGTGTGTGCGTGTGTGTTGTCGGTGTGTGTGTGTGTGTTGTCGGTGTGTGTGTGTTGTCGTTGTGTGTGTGTGTGTGTGTGTGTGTGTGTGTTGTCGGTGTGTGTGTGTGTTGTCGGTGTGTGTGTGTGTGTTGTCGGTGTGTGTGTGTGTGTGTTGTCGGTGTGTGTGTGTGTGTGTGTGTGTTGTCGGTGTGTGTGTGTGTGTTGTCGGTGTGTGTGTGTGTTGTCGGTGTGTGTGTGTGTGTGTTGTCGGTGTGTGTGTGTGTGTGTGTTGTCAGTGTGTGTGTGTGTTGTCGGTGTGTGTGTGTTTATGTGTTGTCGGTGTGTGTGTGTGTGTGTTGTCGGTGTGTGTGTGTGTTGTCGGTGTGTGTGTGTGTGTTGTCGGTGTGTGTGTGTTGTCGGTGTGTGTGTGTGTGTGTGTTGTCGGTGTGTGTGTGTGTGTGTTTTCGGTGTGTGTGTGTGTGTTGTCAGTGTGTGTGTGTGTGTGTGTGTTGTCGGTGTGTGTGTGTGTGTGTGTGTTGTCGGTGTGTGTGTGTGTGTGTGTTGTCGGTGTGTGTATGTGTGTGTTTTCGGTGTGTGTGTGTGTGTTGTCGGTGTGTGTGTGTCTGTGTTGTCGGTGTGTGTGTGTTGTCGGTGTGTGTGTGTGTGTGTTGTCGGTGTGTGTGTGTGTGTGGTGTCGGTGTGTGTGTGTGTGTCTGTTGTCGGTGTGTGTGTGTTTGTTGTCGGTGTGTGTGTGTGTGTGTTGTCGGTGTGTGTGTGTGTGTTGTCGGTGTGTGTGTGTGTGTTGTCGGTGTGTGTGTGTGTGTGTTGTGTGTGTGTGTGTTGTCGGTGTGTGTGTGTGTGTGTTGTCGGTGTGTGTGTGTGTTGTCGGTGTGTGTGTGTGTGTGTGTGTGTGTGTGTTGTCGGTGTGTGTGTGTTATCAGTGTGTGTGTGTGTGTGTGTGTGTGTGTGTTGTCGGTGTGTGTGTGTTATCAGTGTGTGTGTGTGTGTGTGTGTGTGTGTGTTGTCGGTGTGTGTGTGTGTGTTGTCGGTGTGTGTGTGTGTGTGTGTGTGTTGTCGGTGTGTGTGTGTGTGTGTGTGTGTGTGTGTGTCGGTGTGTGTGTGTGTGTGTGTGTGTTGTCGGTGTGTGTGTGTGTGTGTTGTCGGTGTGTGTGTGTTGTCGGTGTGTGTGTGTGTGTGTGTTGTCGGTGTGTGTGTGTTGTCGGTGTGTGTGTGTGAGTGTTGTCGGTGTGTGTGTGTGTGTGTGTGTTGTCGGTGTGTGTGTGTGTGAATGGTCGGTGTGTGTGTGTGTGTGTGTTGTCGGTGTGTGTGTGTGTGTGTTATCGGTGTGTGTGTGTGTTGTCGGTGTGTGTGTGTGTGTGTGTGTGTGTGTTGTCGGTGTGTGTGTGTGTGTTGTCGGTGTGTGTGTGTGTGTGTGTTGTCGGTGTGTGTGTGTGTGGTCGGTGTGTGTGTGTGTGTTGTCGGTTTGTGTGTGTGTGTTGTCGGTGTGTGTGTGTGTGTGTTGTCGGTGTGTGTGTGTCTGTGTTGTCAGTGTGTGTGTGTGTGTGTTGTCGGTCTGTGTGTGTTTATGTGTTGTCGGTGTGTGTGTGTGTGTGTTGTCGGTGTGTGTGTGTGTGTTGTCGGTGTGTGTGTGTGTGTGTGTGTTTGTGTTGTCGGTGTGTGTGTGTGTTGTCGGTGTGTGTGTGTGTGTTGTCGGTGTGTGTGTGTGTGTGTTGTCGGTGTGTGTGTGTGTGTTGTCGGTGTGTGTGTGTGTGTGTTGTGTGTGTGTGTGTTGTCGGTGTGTGTTGTCCGAGTGTGTGTGTGTGTGTGTTGTCGGTGTGTGTGTGTTGTCGGTGTGTGTGTGTGTGTGTGTTGTCGGTGTGTGTGTGTGTGTGTGTGTTGTCGGTGTGTGTGTGTGTGTGTTGTCGGTGTGTGTGTGTGTGTGTTGTCAGTGTGTGTGTGTGTGTGTGTTGTCGGTGTGTGTGTGTTTATGTGTTGTCGGTGTGTGTGTGTGTGTGTTGTCGGTGTGTGTGTGTGTGTTGTCGGTGTGTGTGTGTGTGTGTTGTCGGTGTGTGTGTGTGTTGTCGGTGTGTGTGTGTGTGTTGTCGGTGTGTGTGTGTGTTGTCGGTGTGTGTGTGTGTTGTCGGTGTGTGTGTGTGTGTGTGTGTTGTCGGTGTGTGTGTGTGTTGTCGGTGTGTGTGTTTTGTCGGTGTGTGTGTGTGTGTGTTGTCGGTGTGTGTGTGTTGTCAGTGTGTGTGTGTGTGTGTGTGTGTGTGTGTGTGTGTGTGTGTGTGTGTTGTCGTTGTGTGTGTGTGTGTGTGTTGTCGGTGTGTGTGTGTGTGTGTTGTCGGTGTGTGTGTTGTCGGTGTGTGTGTGTGTGTGTGTTGTCGGTGTGTGTGTGTGTGTGTGTGTGTTGTCGGTGTGTGTGTGTGTGTGTGTTGTCGGTGTGTGTGTGTGTGGTCGGTGTGTGTGTGTGTGTTGTCGGTGTGTGTGTGTGTGTTGTCGGTGTGTGTGTGTGTGTGTTGTCGGTGTGTGTGTGTGTTGTCTGTGTTTGTGTGTGTGTTGTCGGTGTGTGTGTGTGTTGTCGGTGTGTGTGTGTGTGTTGTCGGTGTGTGTGTGTGTTGTCGGTGTGTGTGTTGTCGGTGTGTGTGTGTGTTATCGGTGTGTGTGTGTGTTGTCGGTGTGTGTGTGTGTGTGTGTGTTGTCGGTGTGTGTGTGTGTGTGTGTGTGTTGTCGGTGTGTGTGTGTGTGTGTGTTGTCGGTGTGTGTGTGTTGTCGGTGTGTGTGTGTGTGTGTTGTCGGTGTGTGTGTGTTGTCGGTGTGTGTGTGTGTGTGTTGTCGGTGTGTGTGTGTGTCTGTGTTGTCGGTGTGTGTGTGTGTGTGTTGTTGGTGTGTGTGTGTGTGTGTGTTATCGGTGTGTGTGTGTGTTGTCGGTGTGTGTGTGTGTGTGTGTGTGTTGTCGGTGTGTGTGTGTGTGTTGTCGGTGTGTGTGTGTGTGTGTTGTTGGTGTGTGTGTGTGTGGTCGGTGTGTTTGTGTGTGTGTTGTCGGTGTGTGTGTGTGTGTTGTCGGTGTGTGTGTGTGTGTGTTGTCGGTGTGTGTGTGTGTGTTGTCAGTGTGTGTGTGTGTGTGTTGTCGGTGTGTGTGTGTTTATGTGTTGTCGGTGTGTGTGTGTGTGTGTTGTCGGTGTGTGCGTGTGTGTTGTCGGTGTGTGTGTGTGTGTTGTCGGTGTGTGTGTGTGTTGTCGGTGTGTGTGTGTGTGTGTGTGTGTGTGTGTGTGTGTGTGTGTTGTCGATGTGTGTGTGTGTTGTCGGTGTGTGTGTGTGTGTTGTCGGTGTGTGTGTGTGTGTGTTGTCGGTGTGTGTGTGTGTGTTGTGTGTGTGTGTGTTGTCGGTGTGTGTGTTGTCCGAGTGTGTGTGTGTGTGTGTGTGTGTTGTCGGTGTGTGTGTGTTGTCGGTGTGTGTGTGTGTGTGTGTGTTGTCGGTGTGTGTGTGTGTGTGTGTGTGTGTGTGTGTGTGTTGTCGGTGTGTGTGTGTGTTGTCGGTGTGTGTGTGTGTGTGTGTTGTAAGTGTGTGTGTGTGTGTGTTGTCGGTGTGTGTGTGTGTTGTCGGTGTGTGTGTGTTGTCGGTGTGTGTGTGTTGTCGGTGTGTGTGTGTGTGTGTGTTGTCTGTGTGTGTGTGTGTGTGTGTTGTCAGTGTGTGTGTGTGTTGTCGGTGTGTGTGTGTTTATGTGATGTCGGTGTGTGTGTGTGTGTGTTGTCGGTGTGTGTGTGTGTGTTGTCAGTGTGTGTGTGTGTGTGTTGTCGGTGTGTGTGTGTGTTGTCGGTGTGTGTGTGTGTGTGTGTGTGTGTGTGTGTTGTCGGTGTGTGTGTGTGTTGTCGGTGTGTGTGTGTGTTGTCGGTGTGTGTGTGTGTTGTCGGTGTGTGTGTGTGTGTGTTGTCAGTGTGTGTGTGTGTGTGTGTGTGTGTGTGTGTGTGTGTGTGTTGTCGGTGTGTGTGTGTGTGTTGTGTGTGTGTGTGTTGTCGGTGTGTGTGTTGTCCGAGTGTGTGTGTGTGTGTGTGTGTTGTCGGTGTGTGTGTGTTGTCGGTGTGTGTGTGTGTGTGTTGTCGGTGTGTGTGTGTGTGTGTGTGTGTGTGTGTTGTCGGTGTGTGTGTGTGTGTGTTGTCGGTGTGTGTGTGTGTGTGTGTTGTCAGTGTGTGTGTGTGTGTTGTCGGTGTGTGTGTGTGTGTGTTGTCGGTGTGTGTGTGTTGTCGGTGTATGTGTGTGTGTGTTGTCGGTGTGTGTGTGTGTGTGTTGTCGGTGTGTGTGTGTGTTGTCGGTGTGTGTGTGTGTGTTGTCGGTGTGTGTGTGTGTGTGTTGTCGGTGTGTGTGTGTGTTGTCGGTGTGTGTGTGTGTGTGTTGTCGGTGTGTGTGTGTGTGTTGTCGGTGTGTGTGTGTGTGTTGTCGGTGTGTGTGTGTGTGTGTGTGTGTTGTCGGTGTGTGTGTGTGTTATCGGTGTGTGTGTGTGTTGTCGGTGTGTGTGTGTGTGTGTGTGTTGTCGGTGTGTGTGTGTGTGTGTGTGTGTTGTCGGTGTGTGTGTGTGTGTGTGTTGTCGGTGTGTGTGTGTTGTCGGTGTGTGTGTGTGTGTGTTGTCGGTGTGTGTGTGTTGTCGGTGTGTGTGTGTGTGTGTTGTCGGTGTGTGTGTGTGTCTGTGTTGTCGGTGTGTGTGTGTGTGTGTTGTTGGTGTGTGTGTGTGTGTGTGTTATCGGTGTGTGTGTGTGTTGTCGGTGTGGTGTGTGTGTGTGTGTGTTGTCGGTGTGTGTGTGTGTGTTGTCGGTGTGTGTGTGTGTGTTGTTGGTGTGTGTGTGTGTGGTCGGTGTGTTTGTGTGTGTGTTGTCGGTGTGTGTGTGTGTGTTGTCGGTGTGTGTGTGTGTGTGTTGTCGGTGTGTGTGTGTGTGTTGTCAGTGTGTGTGTGTGTGTGTTGTCGGTGTGTGTGTGTTTATGTGTTGTCGGTGTGTGTGTGTGTGTGTTGTCGGTGTGTGCGTGTGTGTTGTCGGTGTGTGTGTGTGTGTTGTCGGTGTGTGTGTGTGTTGTCGGTGTGTGTGTGTGTGTGTGTGTGTGTGTGTGTGTGTGTTGTCGATGTGTGTGTGTGTTGTCGGTGTGTGTGTGTGTGTTGTCGGTGTGTGTGTGTGTGTGTTGTCGGTGTGTGTGTGTGTGTTGTGTGTGTGTGTGTTGTCGGTGTGTGTGTTGTCCGAGTGTGTGTGTGTGTGTGTGTGTGTTGTCGGTGTGTGTGTGTTGTCGGTGTGTGTGTGTGTGTGTGTGTGTTGTCGGTGTGTGTGTGTGTGGTGTGTGTGTGTGTGTGTGTGTTGTCGGTGTGTGTGTGTGTTGTCGGTGTGTGTGTGTGTGTGTGTTGTAAGTGTGTGTGTGTGTGTGTTGTCGGTGTGTGTGTGTGTTGTCGGTGTGTGTGTGTGTGTGTGTGTTGTCGGTGTGTGTGTGTTGTCGGTGTGTGTGTGTGTGTGTGTTGTCTGTGTGTGTGTGTGTGTGTGTTGTCAGTGTGTGTGTGTGTTGTCGGTGTGTGTGTGTTTATGTGATGTCGGTGTGTGTGTGTGTGTGTTGTCGGTGTGTGTGTGTGTGTTGTCAGTGTGTGTGTGTGTGTGTTGTCGGTGTGTGTGTGTGTTGTCGGTGTGTGTGTGTGTGTGTGTGTGTGTGTGTGTGTGTGTTGTCGGTGTGTGTGTGTGTTGTCGGTGTGTGTGTGTGTTGTCGGTGTGTGTGTGTGTTGTCGGTGTGTGTGTGTGTGTGTTGTCAGTGTGTGTGTGTGTGTGTGTGTGTGTGTGTGTGTGTGTTGTCGGTGTGTGTGTGTGTGTTGTGTGTGTGTGTGTTGTCGGTGTGTGTGTTGTCCGAGTGTGTGTGTGTGTGTGTGTGTTGTCGGTGTGTGTGTGTTGTCGGTGTGTGTGTGTGTGTGTTGTCGGTGTGTGTGTGTGTGTGTGTGTGTGTGTGTTGTCGGTGTGTGTGTGTGTGTGTTGTCGGTGTGTGTGTGTGTGTGTGTTGTCAGTGTGTGTGTGTGTGTTGTCGGTGTGTGTGTGTGTGTGTTGTCGGTGTGTGTGTGTTGTCGGTGTATGTGTGTGTGTGTTGTCGGTGTGTGTGTGTGTGTGTTGTCGGTGTGTGTGTGTGTTGTCGGTGTGTGTGTGTGTGTTGTCGGTGTGTGTGTGTGTGTGTTGTCGGTGTGTGTGTGTGTTGTCGGTGTGTGTGTGTGTGTGTTGTCGGTGTGTGTGTGTGTGTGTTGTCGGTGTGTGTGTGTGTGTTGTCGGTGTGTGTGTGTGTTGTCGGTGTGTGTGTGTGTGTGTGTATGTGTGTTGTCGGTGTGTGTGTGTGTGTGTGTGTTGTCGGTGTGTGTGTGTGTGTGTTGTCGGTGTGTGTGTGTGTGTGTGTTGTCGGTGTGTGTGTGTTGTCGGTGTGTGTGTGTGTGTGTTGTCGGTGTGTGTGTGTGTGTTGTCAGTGTGTGTGTGGGTGTGTGTTGTCAGTGTGTGTGTGTTTATGTGTTGTCGGTGTGTGTGTGTGTGTGTGTGTGTTGTCGCTGTGTGTGTGTGTGTTGTCGGTGTGTGTGTGTGTGTGTTGTCGGTGTGTGTGTGTGTTGTCGGTGTGTGTGTGTGTGTGTGTGTGTGTGTGTGTGTTGTCGGTGTGTGTGTGTGTTGTCGGTGTGTGTGTGTGTGTTGTCGGTGTGTGTGTGTGTGTGTTGTCGGTGTGTGTGTGTGTGTGTTGTCAGTGTGTGTGTGCGTGTGTGTGTGTGTGTGTGTGTGTGTGTGTGTTGTCGGTGTGTGTTTGTGTGTTGTGTGTGTGTGTGTTGTCGGTGTGTGTGTTGTCCGAGTGTGTGTGTGTGTGTGTGTGTTGTCGGTGTGTGTGTGTTGTCGGTGTGTGTGTGTGTGTGTGTTGTCGGTGTGTGTGTGTGTGTGTGTGTGTGTTGTCGGTGTGTGTGTGTGTGTGTTGTCGGTGTGTGTGTGTGTGTGTGTTGTCAGTGTGTGTGTGTGTGTGTGTGTTGTCGGTGTGTGTGTGTGTGTGTTGTCGGTGTGTGTGTGTGTGTGTGTGTGTGTTGTCAGTGTGTGTGTGTGTGATGTCGGTGTGTGTGTGTGTGTGTTGTCGGTGTGTGTGTGTGTGTGTGTGTTGTCGGTGTGTGTGTGTTGTCGGTGTGTGTGTGTGTGTTGTCGGTGTGTGTGTGTGTGTATTGTCAGTGTGTGTGTGTGTGTGTGTGTGTGTGTGTGTGTGTTGTCGGTGTGTGTGTGTTGTGTGTGTGTGTGTTGTCGGTGTGTGTGTTGTCCGAGTGTGTGTGTGTGTGTGTTGTCGGTGTGTGTGTGTTGTCGGTGTGTGTGTGTTGTCGGTGTGTGTGTATGTGTGTGTTGTCGGTGTGTGTGTGTGTGTGTGTGTGTGTGTGTGTGTGTTGTCGGTGTGTGTGTGTGTGTGTTGTCGGTGTGTGTGTGTGTGTGTTTTTGTTGTCAGTGTGTGTGTGTGTGTGTGTTGTCGGTGTGTGTGTGTGTGTGTTGTCGGTGTGTGTGTGTGTGTGTGTGTGTGTGTGTGTTGTCAGTGTGTGTGTGTTGTCGGTGTGTGTGTGTGTGTGTTGTCGGTGTGTGTGTGTGTGTTGTATCTGTGTGTGTGTGTTGTCGGTGTGTGTGTGTGTGTTGTCGGTGTGTGTGTGTGTTGCTGGTTTTTGTGTGTGTGTGTGTTGTCGATGTGTGTGTGTGTGTTGTCGGTGTGTGTGTGTGTGTGTGTGTGTGTTGTCGGTGTGTGTGTGTGTGTGTGTGTTGTCGGTGTGTTTGTGTGTGTGTGTTGTCGGTGTGTGTGTCTGTGTGTTGTCGGTGTGTGTGTGTGTTGTGTGTGTGTGTGTGTTGTCGGTGTGTGTGTGTGTTGTCGGTGTGTGTGTGTGTGTTGTCAGTGTGTGTGTGTGTGTGTGTTGTCGGTGTGTGTGTTGTCGGTGTGTGTGTGTGTGTTGTCGGTGTGTGTGTGTTGTCGGTGTGTGTGTGTGTTGTCGGTGTGTGTGTGTGTGTGTTGTCGGTGTGTGTGTGTGTTGTCAGTGTGTGTGTGTGTGTGTGTGTGTGTGTGTGTGTGTGTGTGTGTTGTTGGTGTGTGTGTGTGTGTTGTGTGTGTGTGTGTTGTCGGTGTGTGTGTTGTCCGAGTGTGTGTGTGTGTGTGTTGTCGGTGTGTGTGTGTGTGTGTTGTCGGTGTGTGTGTGTGTGTGTGTGTTGTCGGTGTGTGTGTGTGTGTGTTGTCGGTGTGTGTGTGTTTGTGTGTTGTCAGTGTGTGTGTGTGTGTGTGTTGTCGGTGTGTGTGTGTGTGTGTTGTCGGTGTGTGTGTGTGTGTGTTGTCGGTGTGTGTGTGTTGATGGTGTGTGTGTGTGTGTTGTCGGTGTGTGTGTGTGTGTTGCTGGTTTTTGTGTGTGTGTGTGTTGTCGATGTGTGTGTGTGTGTTGTCGGTGTGTGTGTGTGTGTGTGTGTGTTGTCGGTGTGTGTGTGTGTGTGTGTTGTCGGTGTGTTTGTGTGTGTGTGTTGTCGGTGTGTGTGTCTGTGTGTTGTCGGTGTGTGTGTGTGTGTTGTGTGTGTGTGTGTGTGTTGTCGGTGTGTGTGTGTGTTGTCGGTGTGTGTGTGTGTGTGTTGTCAGTGTGTGTGTGTGTGTGTTGTGTGTTTGTGTGTTGTCGGTGTGTGTGTGTGTTGTCGGTGTGTGTGTGTGTGTTGTCGGTGTGTGTGTGTGTGTGTTGTCGGTGTGTGTGTGTGTGTTGTCAGTGTGTGTGTGTGTGTGTTGTCGGTGTGTGTGTGTTTATGTGTTGTCGGTGTGTGTGTGTGTGTGTTGTCGGTGTGTGTGTGTGTGTGTTGTCGGTGTGTGTGTGTTGTCGGTGTGTGTGTGTGTGTGTGTGTTGTCGGTGTGTGTGTGTGTGTGTTGTCAGTGTGTGTGTGTGTGTGTTGTCGGTGTGTGTGTGTTTATGTGTTGTCGGTGTGTGTGTGTGTGTGTTGTCGGTGTGTGTGTGTGTGTTGTCGGTGTGTGTGTGTGTGTGTTGTCGGTGTTTGTGTGTGTGTGTGTTGTCGGTGTGTGTGTGTGTTGCTGGTTTTTGTGTGTGTGTTGTCGATGTGTGTGTGTGTGTTGTCGGTGTGTGTGTGTGTGTGTGTGTTGTCGGTGTGTGTGTGTGTGTGTGTGTTGTCGGTGTGTTTGTGTGTGTGTGTTGTCGGTGTGTGTGTCTGTGTGTTGTCGGTGTGTGTGTGTTGTGT
>NW_027675473.1:555000-557500 GCF_965601325.2 Salmo salar
TGTCGGTGTGTGTGTGTGTTGTCGGTGTGTGTGTGTGTGTGTGTTGTCGGTGTGTGTGTGTTGTCGGTGTGTGTGTGTGTGTGTTGTCGGTGTGTGTGTGTGTGTGTTGTCAGTGTGTGTGTGTGTGTGTTGTCGGTGTGTGTGTGTCTGTGTGTTGTCGGTGTGTGTGTGTGTTGTGTGTGTGTGTGTGTGTTGTCGGTGTGTGTGTGTGTTGTCGGTGTGTGTGTGTGTGTTGTCGGTGTGTGTGTGTGTGTGTGTGTGTGTGTTGTCGGTGTGTGTGTGTGTGTGTTGTCGGTGTGTGTGTGTGTGTGTGTGTTGTCAGTGTGTGTGTCTGTGTGTGTTGTCGGTGTGTGTGTGTGTTGTCGGTGTGTGTGTGTGTGTGTGTGTTGTCGGTGTGTGTGTGTTGTCGGTGTGTGTGTGTGTGTGTGTGTTGTCGGTGTGTGTGTGTGTGTGTTGTCAGTGTGTGTGTGTGTGTGTTGTCGGTGTGTGTGTGTTTATGTGTTGTCGGTGTGTGTGTGTGTGTGTTGTCGGTGTGTGTGTGTGTGTTGTCGGTGTGTGTGTGTGTGTGTTGTCGGTGTGTGTGTGTGTGTGTTGTCGGTGTGTGTGTGTGTTGCTGGTTTTTGTGTGTGTGTTGTCGATGTGTGTGTGTGTGTTGTCGGTGTGTGTGTGTGTGTGTGTGTGTGTGTGTTGTCGGTGTGTGTGTGTGTGTGTGTGTTGTCGGTGTGTTTGTGTGTGTGTGTTGTCGGTGTGTGTGTCTGTGTGTTGTCGGTGTGTGTGTGTGTGTTGTGTGTGTGTGTGTGTGTTGTCGGTGTGTGTGTGTGTTGTCGGTGTGTGTGTGTGTTGTCAGTGTGTGTGTGTGTGTGTTGTGTGTGTGTGTGTGTGTTGTCGGTGTGTGTGTGTGTGTTGTCGGTGTGTGTGTGTTGTCGGTGTGTGTGTGTGTGTTGTCGGTGTGTGTGTGTGTGTGTTGTCGGTGTGTGTGTGTGTTGTCAGTGTGTGTGTGTGTGTGTGTGTGTGTGTGTGTTGTTGGTGTGTGTGTGTGTGTTGTGTGTGTGTGTGTTGTCGGTGTGTGTGTTGTCCGAGTGTGTGTGTGTGTGTGTGTGTTGTCGGTGTGTGTGTGTGTGTTGTCGGTGTGTGTGTGTGTGTGTGTGTGTGTGTGTTGTCGGTGTGTGTGTGTGTGTGTTGTCGGTGTGTGTGTGTTTGTGTGTTGTCAGTGTGTGTGTGTGTGTGTGTTGTCGGTGTGTGTGTGTGTGTTGTCGGTGTGTGTGTGTGTGTGTTGTCGGTGTGTGTGTGTTGTCGGTGTGTGTGTGTGTGTGTTGTCGGTGTGTGTGTGTGTGTTGCTGGTTTTTGTGTGTGTGTGTGTTGTCGATGTGTGTGTGTGTGTGTGTGTGTGTGTGTGTGTTGTCGGTGTGTGTGTGTGTGTGTGTTGTCGGTGTGTTTGTGTGTGTGTGTTGTCGGTGTGTGTGTCTGTGTGTTGTCGGTGTGTGTGTGTGTGTTGTCGGTGTGTGTGTGTGTGTGTTGTCGGTGTGTGTGTGTGTGTTGCTGGTTTTTGTGTGTGTGTGTTGTCAGTGTGTGTGTGTGTGTTGTGTGTGTGTGTGTTGTCGGTGTGTGTGTGTGTGTTGTCGGTATGTGTGTGTGTGTGTTGTCGGTGTGTGTGTGTGTGTGTTGTCGGTGTGTGTGTGTGTTGTCGGTGTGTGTGTGTGTGGTCGGTGTGTGTGTGTGTGTTGTCGGTGTGTGTGTGTGTTGTCGGTGTGTGTGTGTGTGTGTGTGTTGTCGGTGTGTGTGTGTGTGTGTTGTCAGTGTGTGTGTGTGTGTGTTGTCGGTGTGTGTGTGTTTATGTGTTGTCGGGGTGTGTGTGTGTGTGTTGTCGGTGTGTGTGTGTGTGTTGTCGGTGTGTGTGTGTGTGTGTGTGTGTTGTCGGTGTGTGTGTGTGTGTGTTGTCGGTGTGTGTGTGTGTGTTGTCAGTGTGTGTGTGTGTCTGTGTTGTCGGTGTGTGTGTGTGTTGTCGGTGTGTGTGTGTGTGTGTGTTGTCGGTGTGTGTGTGTTGTCGGTGTGTGTGTGTGTGTGTGTGTTGTCGGTGTGTGTGTGTGTGTGTTGTCAGTGTGTGTGTGTGTGTGTTGTCGGTGTGTGTGTGTGTGTGTTGTCGGTGTGTGTGTGTTGTCGGTGTGTGTGTGTGTGTGTTGTCGGTGTGTGTGTGTGTTGTCAGTGTGTGTGTGTGTGTGTGTGTGTGTGTGTGTTGTTGGTGTGTGTGTGTGTGTTGTGTGTGTGTGTGTTGTCGGTGTGTGTGTTGTCCGAGTGTGTGTGTGTGTGTGTGTGTTGTCGGTGTGTGTGTGTGTGTTGTCGGTGTGTGTGTGGTGTGTGTGTGTGTGTGTTGTCGGTGTGTGTGTGTGTGTGTTGTCGGTGTGTGTGTGTTTGTGTGTTGTCAGTGTGTGTGTGTGTGTGTGTTGTCGGTGTGTGTGTGTGTGTTGTCGGTGTGTGTGTGTGTGTGTTGTCGGTGTGTGTG
>NW_027675473.1:565000-575000 GCF_965601325.2 Salmo salar
TGTGTGTGTTGTCGGTGTGTGTGTGTGTTGTCAGTGTGTGTGTGTGTGTGTTGTGTGTGTGTGTGTGTGTTGTCGGTGTGTGTGTGTGTGTTGTCGGTGTGTGTGTGTTGTCGGTGTGTGTGTGTGTGTTGTCGGTGTGTGTGTGTGTGTGTTGTCGGTGTGTGTGTGTGTTGTCAGTGTGTGTGTGTGTGTGTGTGTGTGTGTGTGTTGTTGGTGTGTGTGTGTGTGTTGTGTGTGTGTGTGTTGTCGGTGTGTGTGTTGTCCGAGTGTGTGTGTGTGTGTGTGTGTTGTCGGTGTGTGTGTGTGTGTTGTCGGTGTGTGTGTGTGTGTGTGTGTGTGTGTGTTGTCGGTGTGTGTGTGTGTGTGTTGTCGGTGTGTGTGTGTTTGTGTGTTGTCAGTGTGTGTGTGTGTGTGTGTTGTCGGTGTGTGTGTGTGTGTTGTCGGTGTGTGTGTGTGTGTGTTGTCGGTGTGTGTGTGTTGTCGGTGTGTGTGTGTGTGTGTTGTCGGTGTGTGTGTGTGTGTTGCTGGTTTTTGTGTGTGTGTGTGTTGTCGATGTGTGTGTGTGTGTGTGTGTGTGTGTGTGTGTTGTCGGTGTGTGTGTGTGTGTGTGTTGTCGGTGTGTTTGTGTGTGTGTGTTGTCGGTGTGTGTGTCTGTGTGTTGTCGGTGTGTGTGTGTGTGTTGTCGGTGTGTGTGTGTGTGTGTTGTCGGTGTGTGTGTGTGTGTTGCTGGTTTTTGTGTGTGTGTGTTGTCAGTGTGTGTGTGTGTGTTGTGTGTGTGTGTGTTGTCGGTGTGTGTGTGTGTGTTGTCGGTATGTGTGTGTGTGTGTTGTCGGTGTGTGTGTGTGTGTGTTGTCGGTGTGTGTGTGTGTTGTCGGTGTGTGTGTGTGTGGTCGGTGTGTGTGTGTGTGTTGTCGGTGTGTGTGTGTGTTGTCGGTGTGTGTGTGTGTGTGTGTGTTGTCGGTGTGTGTGTGTGTGTGTTGTCAGTGTGTGTGTGTGTGTGTTGTCGGTGTGTGTGTGTTTATGTGTTGTCGGGGTGTGTGTGTGTGTGTTGTCGGTGTGTGTGTGTGTGTTGTCGGTGTGTGTGTGTGTGTGTGTGTGTTGTCGGTGTGTGTGTGTGTGTGTTGTCGGTGTGTGTGTGTGTGTTGTCAGTGTGTGTGTGTGTCTGTGTTGTCGGTGTGTGTGTGTGTTGTCGGTGTGTGTGTGTGTGTGTGTTGTCGGTGTGTGTGTGTTGTCGGTGTGTGTGTGTGTGTGTGTGTTGTCGGTGTGTGTGTGTGTGTGTTGTCAGTGTGTGTGTGTGTGTGTTGTCGGTGTGTGTGTGTGTGTGTTGTCGGTGTGTGTGTGTTGTCGGTGTGTGTGTGTGTGTGTTGTCGGTGTGTGTGTGTGTTGTCAGTGTGTGTGTGTGTGTGTGTGTGTGTGTGTGTTGTTGGTGTGTGTGTGTGTGTTGTGTGTGTGTGTGTTGTCGGTGTGTGTGTTGTCCGAGTGTGTGTGTGTGTGTGTGTGTTGTCGGTGTGTGTGTGTGTGTTGTCGGTGTGTGTGTGTGTGTGTGTGTGTGTGTGTTGTCGGTGTGTGTGTGTGTGTGTTGTCGGTGTGTGTGTGTTTGTGTGTTGTCAGTGTGTGTGTGTGTGTGTGTTGTCGGTGTGTGTGTGTGTGTTGTCGGTGTGTGTGTGTGTGTGTTGTCGGTGTGTGTGTGTTGTCGGTGTGTGTGTGTGTGTGTTGTCGGTGTGTGTGTGTGTGTTGCTGGTTTTTGTGTGTGTGTGTGTTGTCGATGTGTGTGTGTGTGTGTGTGTGTGTGTGTGTGTGTTGTCGGTGTGTGTGTGTGTGTGTGTTGTCGATGTGTTTGTGTGTGTGTGTTGTCGGTGTGTGTGTCTGTGTGTTGTCGGTGTGTGTGTGTGTGTTGTCGGTGTGTGTGTGTGTGTGTTGTCGGTGTGTGTGTGTGTGTTGCTGGTTTTTGTGTGTGTGTGTTGTCAGTGTGTGTGTGTGTGTTGTGTGTGTGTGTGTTGTCGGTGTGTGTGTGTGTGTTGTCGGTATGTGTGTGTGTGTGTTGTCGGTGTGTGTGTGTGTGTGTTGTCGGTGTGTGTGTGTGTTGTCGGTGTGTGTGTGTGTGGTCGGTGTGTGTGTGTGTGTTGTCGGTGTGTGTGTGTGTTGTCGGTGTGTGTGTGTGTGTGTGTGTTGTCGGTGTGTGTGTGTGTGTGTTGTCAGTGTGTGTGTGTGTGTGTTGTCGGTGTGTGTGTGTTTATGTGTTGTCGGGGTGTGTGTGTGTGTGTTGTCGGTGTGTGTGTGTGTGTTGTCGGTGTGTGTGTGTGTGTGTGTGTGTTGTCGGTGTGTGTGTGTGTGTGTTGTCGGTGTGTGTGTGTGTGTTGTCAGTGTGTGTGTGTGTCTGTGTTGTCGGTGTGTGTGTGTGTTGTCGGTGTGTGTGTGTGTGTGTGTTGTCGGTGTGTGTGTGTTGTCGGTGTGTGTGTGTGTGTGTGTGTTGTTGGTGTGTGTGTGTGTGTGTTGTCAGTGTGTGTGTGTGTGTGTTGTCGGTGTGTGTGTGTTTATGTGTTGTCGGTGTGTGTGTGTGTGTGTTGTCGGTGTGTGTGTGTGTGTTGTCGGTGTGTGTGTGTGTGTGTTGTCGGTGTGTGTGTGTGTGTTGTCGGTGTGTGTGTGTGTTGTCGGTGTGTGTGTGTGTTGTCGGTGTGTGTGTGTGTGTTGTCGGTGTGTGTGTGTGTGTGTTGTCGGTGTGTGTGTGTGTGTGTTGTCAGTGTGTGTGTGTGTGTGTGTGTGTGTGTGTGTTGTCGTTGTGTGTGTTGTCCGAGTGTGTGTGTGTGTGTGTGTGTGTTGTCGGTGTGTGTGTGTTGTCGGTGTGTGTGTGCGTGTGTGTTGTCGGTGTGTGTGTGTGTGTGTGTGTGTGTTGTCGGTGTGTGTGTGTGTGTGTTGTCGGTGTGTGTGTGTGTGTGTGTTGTCAGTGTGTGTGTGTGTGTGTGTTGTCGGTGTGTGTGTGTGTGTGTTGTCGGTGTGTGTGTGTGTGTGTGTGTTGTCGGTGTGTGTGTGTGTGTGTTGTCGGTGTGTGTGTGTGTGTTGCTGGTTTTTGTGTGTGTGTGTTGTCGATATGTGTGTGTGTGTTGTCGGTGTGTGTGTGTGTGTGTGTGTGTGTGTGTGTGTGTTGTCGGTGTGTGTGTGTGTGTGTGTTGTCAGTGTGTTTGTGTGTGTGTGTTGTCGGTGTGTGTGTCTGTTTGTTGTCGGTGTGTGTGTGTGTGTTGTGTGTGTGTGTGTGTGTTGTCGGTGTGTGTGTGTGTTGTCGGTGTGTGTGTGTGTGTTGTCAGTGTGTGTGTGTGTGTGTTGTGTGTGTGTGTGTTGTCGGTGTGTGTGTGTGTGTTGTCGGTGTGTGTGTGTGTGTGTTGTCGGTGTGTGTGTGTGTTGTCGGTGTGTGTGTGTGTGTTGTCGGTGTGTGTGTGTGAGTGTTGTCGGTGTGTGTGTGTGTGTTGTCGGTGTGTGTGTGTGTTGTCGGTGTGTGTGTGTGTGTTGTCGGTGTGTGTGTGTTGTCGGTGTGTGTGTGTGTGTGTTGTCGGTGTGTGTGTGTGTGTGTTGTCGGTGTGTGTGTGTTGTCGGTGTGTGTGTGTGTGTTGTCGGTGTGTGTGTGTGTGTGTTGTCGGTGTGTGTGTGTGTGTGTTGTCGGTGTGTGTGTGTGTGTGTTGTCGGTGTGTGTGTGTGTGTTGTGTGTGTGTGTGTTGTCGGTGTGTGTGTGTGTGTTGTCGGTGTGTGTGTGTGTTGTCGGTGTGTGTGTGTGTGTGTGTTGTCGGTGTGTGTGTGTTATCGGTGTGTGTGTTGTCGGTGTGTGTGTGTGTGTGTGTTGTCGGTGTGTGTGTGTGTGTTGTCGGTGTGTGTGTGTGTGTGTGTTGTCGGTGTGTGTGTGTGTGTGTGTTGTCGGTGTGTGTGTGTGTGTGTTGTCGGTGTGTGTGTGTTGTCGGTGTGTGTGTGTGTGTGTGTTGTCGGTGTGTGTGTGTGTGTTGTTGGTGTGTGTGTGTGTGTGTGTTATCGGTGTGTGTGTGTGTGTGTTGTCGGTGTGTGTGTGTGTGTGTGTGTGTGTGTTGTCGGTGTGTGTGTGTGTGTGTTGTCGGTGTGTGTGTGTGTGTGTTGTCGGTGTGTGTGTGTGTGTGTGTTGTCGGTGTGTGTGTGTGTGTGTTGTCAGTGTGTGTGTGTGTGTGTTATCGGTGTGTGTGTGTTTATGTGTTGTCGGTGTGTGTGTGTGTGTTGTCGGTGTGTGTGTGTGTGGTCGGTGTGTGTGTGTGTGTTGTCGGTGTGTGTGTGTGTTGTCGGTGTGTGTGTGTGTGTGTGTGTTGTCGGTGTGTGTGTGTGTGTGTTGTCAGTGTGTGTGTGTGTGTGTTGTCGGTGTGTGTGTGTTTATGTGTTGTCGGGGTGTGTGTGTGTGTGTTGTCGGTGTGTGTGTGTGTGTTGTCGGTGTGTGTGTGTGTGTGTGTGTGTTGTCGGTGTGTGTGTGTGTGTGTTGTCGGTGTGTGTGTGTGTGTTGTCAGTGTGTGTGTGTGTCTGTGTTGTCGGTGTGTGTGTGTGTTGTCGGTGTGTGTGTGTGTGTGTGTTGTCGGTGTGTGTGTGTTGTCGGTGTGTGTGTGTGTGTGTGTGTTGTCGGTGTGTGTGTGTGTGTGTTGTCAGTGTGTGTGTGTGTGTGTTGTCGGTGTGTGTGTGTTTATGTGTTGTCGGTGTGTGTGTGTGTGTGTTGTCGGTGTGTGTGTGTGTGTTGTCGGTGTGTGTGTGTGTGTGTTGTCGGTGTGTGTGTGTGTGTTGTCGGTGTGTGTGTGTGTGTGTGTTGTCAGTGTGTGTGTTTGTGTGTGTGTGTTGTCGGTGTGTGTGTGTGTGTGTGTGTTGTCGGTGTGTGTGTGTGTGTGTTGTCGGTGTGTGTGTGTGTGTTGCTGGTTTTTGTGTGTGTGTGTGTTGTCGATGTGTGTGTGTGTGTTGTCAGTGTGTGTGTGTGTGTGTGTGTGTGTGTTGTCGGTGTGTGTGTGTGTGTGTGTTGTCGGTGTGTTTGTGTGTGTGTGTTGTCGGTGTGTGTGTCTGTGTGTGGTCGGTGTGTGTGTTGTGTGTGTGTGTGTGTTGTCGGTGTGTGTGTGTTGTCGGTGTGTGTGTGTGTGTTGTCAGTGTTTGTGTGTGTGTGTTGTGTGTGTGTGTGTTGTCGGTATGTGTGTGTGTGTGTTGTCGGTGTGTGTGTGTGTGTTGTCGGTGTGTGTGTGTGTGTGTTGTCGGTGTGTGTGTGTGTGTGTTGTCGGTGTGTGTGTGTGTGTGTGTGTGTTGTCGGTGTGTGTGTGTGTGTGTGTTGTCGGTGTGTGTGTGTGTGTTTTCGGTGTGTGTGTGTGTGTTGTCGGTGTGTGTGTGTGTTGTCGGTGTGTGTGTGTTGTCGGTGTGTGTGTGTGTGTTGTCGGTGTGTGTGTGTGTGTGTTGTCGGTGTGTGTGTGTGTGTCTGTTGTCGGTGTGTGTGTGTGTGTTGTCGGTGTGTGTGTGTGTTGTCGGTGTGTGTGTGTGTGTTGTCGGTGTGTGTGTGTGTGTGTTGTCGGTGTGTGTGTGTGTGTTGTGTGTGTGTGTGTTGTCGGTGTGTGTGTGTGTGTTGTCGGTGTGTGTGTGTGTGTGTTGTCGGTGAGTGTGTGTGTTGTCGGTGTGTGTGTGTGTGGTCGGTGTGTGTGTGTGTGTTGTCGGTGTGTGTGTGTGTTGTCGGTGTGTGTGTGTGTGTGTGTGTTGTCGGTGTGTGTGTGTGTGTGTTGTCAGTGTGTGTGTGTGTGTGTTGTCGGTGTGTGTGTGTTTATGTGTTGTCGGGGTGTGTGTGTGTGTGTTGTCGGTGTGTGTGTGTGTGTTGTCGGTGTGTGTGTGTGTGTGTGTGTGTTGTCGGTGTGTGTGTGTGTGTGTTGTCGGTGTGTGTGTGTGTGTTGTCAGTGTGTGTGTGTGTCTGTGTTGTCGGTGTGTGTGTGTGTTGTCGGTGTGTGTGTGTGTGTGTGTTGTCGGTGTGTGTGTGTTGTCGGTGTGTGTGTGTGTGTGTGTGTTGTCGGTGTGTGTGTGTGTGTGTTGTCAGTGTGTGTGTGTGTGTGTTGTCGGTGTGTGTGTGTTTATGTGTTGTCGGTGTGTGTGTGTGTGTGTTGTCGGTGTGTGTGTGTGTGTTGTCGGTGTGTGTGTGTGTGTGTTGTCGGTGTGTGTGTGTGTGTTGTCGGTGTGTGTGTGTGTTGTCGGTGTGTGTGTGTGTTGTCGGTGTGTGTGTGTGTGTTGTCGGTGTGTGTGTGTGTGTGTTGTCGGTGTGTGTGTGTGTGTGTTGTCAGTGTGTGTGTGTGTGTGTTGTCGGTGTGTGTGTGTTTATGTGTTGTCGGGGTGTGTGTGTGTGTGTTGTCGGTGTGTGTGTGTGTGTTGTCGGTGTGTGTGTGTGTGTGTGTGTGTTGTCGGTGTGTGTGTGTGTGTGTTGTCGGTGTGTGTGTGTGTGTTGTCAGTGTGTGTGTGTGTCTGTGTTGTCGGTGTGTGTGTGTGTTGTCGGTGTGTGTGTGTGTGTGTGTTGTCGGTGTGTGTGTGTTGTCGGTGTGTGTGTGTGTGTGTGTGTTGTCGGTGTGTGTGTGTGTGTGTTGTCAGTGTGTGTGTGTGTGTGTTGTCGGTGTGTGTGTGTTTATGTGTTGTCGGTGTGTGTGTGTGTGTGTTGTCGGTGTGTGTGTGTGTGTTGTCGGTGTGTGTGTGTGTGTGTTGTCGGTGTGTGTGTGTGTGTTGTCGGTGTGTGTGTGTGTGTGTGTTGTCAGTGTGTGTGTTTGTGTGTGTGTGTTGTCGGTGTGTGTGTGTGTGTGTGTGTTGTCGGTGTGTGTGTGTGTGTGTTGTCGGTGTGTGTGTGTGTGTTGCTGGTTTTTGTGTGTGTGTGTGTTGTCGATGTGTGTGTGTGTGTTGTCAGTGTGTGTGTGTGTGTGTGTGTGTGTGTTGTCGGTGTGTGTGTGTGTGTGTGTTGTCGGTGTGTTTGTGTGTGTGTGTTGTCGGTGTGTGTGTCTGTGTGTGGTCGGTGTGTGTGTTGTGTGTGTGTGTGTGTTGTCGGTGTGTGTGTGTTGTCGGTGTGTGTGTGTGTGTTGTCAGTGTTTGTGTGTGTGTGTTGTGTGTGTGTGTGTTGTCGGTATGTGTGTGTGTGTGTTGTCGGTGTGTGTGTGTGTGTTGTCGGTGTGTGTGTGTGTGTGTTGTCGGTGTGTGTGTGTGTGTGTTGTCGGTGTGTGTGTGTGTGTGTGTGTGTTGTCGGTGTGTGTGTGTGTGTGTGTTGTCGGTGTGTGTGTGTGTGTTTTCGGTGTGTGTGTGTGTGTTGTCGGTGTGTGTGTGTGTTGTCGGTGTGTGTGTGTTGTCGGTGTGTGTGTGTGTGTTGTCGGTGTGTGTGTGTGTGTGTTGTCGGTGTGTGTGTGTGTGTCTGTTGTCGGTGTGTGTGTGTGTGTTGTCGGTGTGTGTGTGTGTTGTCGGTGTGTGTGTGTGTGTTGTCGGTGTGTGTGTGTGTGTGTTGTCGGTGTGTGTGTGTGTGTTGTGTGTGTGTGTGTTGTCGGTGTGTGTGTGTGTGTTGTCGGTGTGTGTGTGTGTGTGTTGTCGGTGTGTGTGTGTGTTGTCGGTGTGTGTGTGTGTGGTCGGTGTGTGTGTGTGTGTTGTCGGTGTGTGTGTGTGTTGTCGGTGTGTGTGTGTGTGTGTGTGTTGTCGGTGTGTGTGTGTGTGTGTTGTCAGTGTGTGTGTGTGTGTGTTGTCGGTGTGTGTGTGTTTATGTGTTGTCGGGGTGTGTGTGTGTGTGTTGTCGGTGTGTGTGTGTGTGTTGTCGGTGTGTGTGTGTGTGTGTGTGTGTTGTCGGTGTGTGTGTGTGTGTGTTGTCGGTGTGTGTGTGTGTGTTGTCAGTGTGTGTGTGTGTCTGTGTTGTCGGTGTGTGTGTGTGTTGTCGGTGTGTGTGTGTGTGTGTGTTGTCGGTGTGTGTGTGTTGTCGGTGTGTGTGTGTGTGTGTGTGTTGTCGGTGTGTGTGTGTGTGTGTTGTCAGTGTGTGTGTGTGTGTGTTGTCGGTGTGTGTGTGTTTATGTGTTGTCGGTGTGTGTGTGTGTGTGTTGTCGGTGTGTGTGTGTGTGTTGTCGGTGTGTGTGTGTGTGTGTTGTCGGTGTGTGTGTGTGTGTTGTCGGTGTGTGTGTGTGTTGTCGGTGTGTGTGTGTGTTGTCGGTGTGTGTGTGTGTGTTGTCGGTGTGTGTGTGTGTGTGTTGTCGGTGTGTGTGTGTGTGTGTTGTCAGTGTGTGTGTGTGTGTGTGTGTGTGTGTGTGTTGTCGTTGTGTGTGTTGTCCGAGTGTGTGTGTGTGTGTGTGTGTGTTGTCGGTGTGTGTGTGTTGTCGGTGTGTGTGTGTGTGTGTGTTGTCGGTGTGTGTGTGTGTGTGTGTGTGTTGTCGGTGTGTGTGTGTGTGTGTTGTCGGTGTGTGTGTGTGTGTGTGTTGTCAGTGTGTGTGTGTGTGTGTGTTGTCGGTGTGTGTGTGTGTGTGTTGTCAGTGTGTGTGTGTGTGTGTGTTGTCGGTGTGTGTGTGTGTGTGTTGTCGGTGTGTGTGTGTGTGTTGCTGGTTTTTGTGTGTGTGTGTTGTCGATATGTGTGTGTGTGTTGTCGGTGTGTGTGTGTGTGTGTGTGTGTGTGTTGTCGGTGTGTGTGTGTGTGTGTGTTGTCGGTGTGTTTGTGTGTGTGTGTTGTCGGTGTGTGTGTCTGTTTGTTGTCGGTGTGTGTGTGTGTGTTGTGTGTGTGTGTGTGTGTTGTCGGTGTGTGTGTGTGTTGTCGGTGTGTGTGTGTGTGTTGTCAGTGTGTGTGTGTGTGTGTTGTGTGTGTGTGTGTTGTCGGTGTGTGTGTGTGTGTTGTCGGTGTGTGTGTGTGTGTGTTGTCGGTGTGTGTGTGTGTTGTCGGTGTGTGTGTGTGTGTTGTCGGTGTGTGTGTGTGAGTGTTGTCGGTGTGTGTGTGTGTGTTGTCGGTGTGTGTGTGTGTTGTCGGTGTGTGTGTGTGTGTTGTCGGTGTGTGTGTGTTGTCGGTGTGTGTGTGTGTGTGTTGTCGGTGTGTGTGTGTGTGTGTTGTCGGTGTGTGTGTGTTGTCGGTGTGTGTGTGTGTGTTGTCGGTGTGTGTGTGTGTGTGTTGTCGGTGTGTGTGTGTGTGTGTTGTCGGTGTGTGTGTGTGTGTGTTGTCGGTGTGTGTGTGTGTGTTGTGTGTGTGTGTGTTGTCGGTGTGTGTGTGTGTGTTGTCGGTGTGTGTGTGTGTTGTCGGTGTGTGTGTGTGTGTGTGTTGTCGGTGTGTGTGTGTTATCGGTGTGTGTGTTGTCGGTGTGTGTGTGTGTGTGTGTTGTCGGTGTGTGTGTGTGTGTTGTCGGTGTGTGTGTGTGTGTGTGTTGTCGGTGTGTGTGTGTGTGTGTGTTGTCGGTGTGTGTGTGTGTGTGTTGTCGGTGTGTGTGTGTTGTCGGTGTGTGTGTGTGTGTGTGTTGTCGGTGTGTGTGTGTGTGTGTGTTGTCGGTGTGTGTGTGTGTGTTGTTGGTGTGTGTGTGTGTTATCGGTGTGTGTGTGTGTGTGTTGTCGGTGTGTGTGTGTGTGTGTGTGTGTGTGTTGTCGGTGTGTGTGTGTGTGTGTTGTCGGTGTGTGTGTGTGTTGTCGGTGTGTGTGTGTGTGTGTGTTGTCGGTGTGTGTGTGTGTGTGTTGTCAGTGTGTGTGTGTGTGTGTTATCGGTGTGTGTGTGTTTATGTGTTGTCGGTGTGTGTGTGTGTGTTGTCGGTGTGTGTGTGTGTGGTCGGTGTGTGTGTGTGTGTTGTCGGTGTGTGTGTGTGTTGTCGGTGTGTGTGTGTGTGTGTGTGTTGTCGGTGTGTGTGTGTGTGTGTTGTCAGTGTGTGTGTGTGTGTGTTGTCGGTGTGTGTGTGTTTATGTGTTGTCGGGGTGTGTGTGTGTGTGTTGTCGGTGTGTGTGTGTGTGTTGTCGGTGTGTGTGTGTGTGTGTGTGTGTTGTCGGTGTGTGTGTGTGTGTGTTGTCGGTGTGTGTG
>NW_027675473.1:585000-592500 GCF_965601325.2 Salmo salar
TGTCGGTGTGTGTGTGTTGTCGGTGTGTGTGTGTGTGTGTTGTCGGTGTGTGTGTGTGTGTTGTCAGTGTGTGTGTGTGTGTGTTGTCGGTGTGTGTGTGTCTGTGTGTTGTCGGTGTGTGTGTGTGTGTTGTGTGTGTGTGTGTGTGTTGTCGGTGTGTGTGTGTGTTGTCGGTGTGTGTGTGTGTGTTGTCGGTGTGTGTGTGTGTGTGTGTGTGTGTGTTGTCGGTGTGTGTGTGTGTGTGTTGTCGGTGTGTGTGTGTGTGTGTGTGTTGTCAGTGTGTGTGTCTGTGTGTGTTGTCGGTGTGTGTGTGTGTTGTCGGTGTGTGTGTGTGTGTGTGTGTTGTCGGTGTGTGTGTGTTGTCGGTGTGTGTGTGTGTGTGTTGTCGGTGTGTGTGTGTGTTGCTGGTTTTTGTGTGTGTGTTGTCGATGTGTGTGTGTGTGTTGTCGGTGTGTGTGTGTGTGTGTGTGTGTGTGTGTTGTCGGTGTGTGTGTGTGTGTGTGTGTTGTCGGTGTGTTTGTGTGTGTGTGTTGTCGGTGTGTGTGTCTGTGTGTTGTCGGTGTGTGTGTGTGTGTTGTGTGTGTGTGTGTGTGTTGTCGGTGTGTGTGTGTGTTGTCGGTGTGTGTGTGTGTTGTCAGTGTGTGTGTGTGTGTGTTGTGTGTGTGTGTGTGTGTTGTCGGTGTGTGTGTGTGTGTTGTCGGTGTGTGTGTGTTGTCGGTGTGTGTGTGTGTGTTGTCGGTGAGTGTGTGTGTGTGTTGTCGGTGTGTGTGTGTGTTGTCAGTGTGTGTGTGTGTGTGTGTGTGTGTGTGTGTGTTGTTGGTGTGTGTGTGTGTGTTGTGTGTGTGTGTGTTGTCGGTGTGTGTGTTGTCCGAGTGTGTGTGTGTGTGTGTGTGTTGTCGGTGTGTGTGTGTGTGTTGTCGGTGTGTGTGTGTGTGTGTGTGTGTGTGTGTGTGTTGTCGGTGTGTGTGTGTGTGTGTTGTCGGTGTGTGTGTGTTTGTGTGTTGTCAGTGTGTGTGTGTGTGTGTGTTGTCGGTGTGTGTGTGTGTGTTGTCGGTGTGTGTGTGTGTGTGTTGTCGGTGTGTGTGTGTTGTCGGTGTGTGTGTGTGTGTGTTGTCGGTGTGTGTGTGTGTGTTGCTGGTTTTTGTGTGTGTGTGTGTTGTCGATGTGTGTGTGTGTGTGTGTGTGTGTGTGTGTGTTGTCGGTGTGTGTGTGTGTGTGTGTTGTCGGTGTGTTTGTGTGTGTGTGTTGTCGGTGTGTGTGTCTGTGTGTTGTCGGTGTGTGTGTGTGTGTTGTGTGTGTGTGTGTGTGTGTTGTCGGTGTGTGTGTGTGTTGTCGGTGTGTGTGTGTGTGTTGTCAGTGTGTGTGTGTGTGTTGTGTGTGTGTGTGTTGTCGGTGTGTGTGTGTGTGTTGTCGGTATGTGTGTGTGTGTGTTGTCGGTGTGTGTGTGTGTGTGTTGTCGGTGTGTGTGTGTGTTGTCGGTGTGTGTGTGTGTGGTCGGTGTGTGTGTGTGTGTTGTCGGTGTGTGTGTGTGTTGTCGGTGTGTGTGTGTGTGTGTGTGTTGTCGGTGTGTGTGTGTGTGTGTTGTCAGTGTGTGTGTGTGTGTGTTGTCGGTGTGTGTGTGTTTATGTGTTGTCGGGGTGTGTGTGTGTGTGTTGTCGGTGTGTGTGTGTGTGTTGTCGGTGTGTGTGTGTGTGTGTGTGTGTTGTCGGTGTGTGTGTGTGTGTGTTGTCGGTGTGTGTGTGTGTGTTGTCAGTGTGTGTGTGTGTCTGTGTTGTCGGTGTGTGTGTGTGTTGTCGGTGTGTGTGTGTGTGTGTGTTGTCGGTGTGTGTGTGTTGTCGGTGTGTGTGTGTGTGTGTGTGTTGTCGGTGTGTGTGTGTGTGTGTTGTCAGTGTGTGTGTGTGTGTGTTGTCGGTGTGTGTGTGTTTATGTGTTGTCGGTGTGTGTGTGTGTGTGTTGTCGGTGTGTGTGTGTGTGTTGTCGGTGTGTGTGTGTGTGTGTTGTCGGTGTGTGTGTGTGTGTGTTGTCAGTGTGTGTGTGTGTGTGTGTGTGTGTGTTGTCGTTGTGTGTGTTGTCCGAGTGTGTGTGTGTGTGTGTGTGTGTTGTCGGTGTGTGTGTGTTGTCGGTGTGTGTGTGTGTGTGTGTTGTCGGTGTGTGTGTGTGTGTGTGTGTGTGTTGTCGGTGTGTGTGTGTGTGTGTTGTCGGTGTGTGTGTGTGTGTGTGTGTTGTCAGTGTGTGTGTGTGTGTGTGTTGTCGGTGTGTGTGTGTGTGTGTTGTCGGTGTGTGTGTGTGTGTGTGTGTTGTCGGTGTGTGTGTGTGTGTGTTGTCGGTGTGTGTGTGTGTGTTGCTGGTTTTTGTGTGTGTGTGTTGTCGATATGTGTGTGTGTGTTGTCGGTGTGTGTGTGTGTGTGTGTGTGTGTGTGTGTGTGTGTTGTCGGTGTGTGTGTGTGTGTGTGTTGTCGGTGTGTTTGTGTGTGTGTGTTGTCGGTGTGTGTGTCTGTTTGTTGTCGGTGTGTGTGTGTGTGTTGTGTGTGTGTGTGTGTGTTGTCGGTGTGTGTGTGTGTTGTCGGTGTGTGTGTGTGTGTTGTCAGTGTGTGTGTGTGTGTGTTGTGTGTGTGTGTGTTGTCGGTGTGTGTGTGTGTGTTGTCGGTGTGTGTGTGTGTGTGTTGTCGGTGTGTGTGTGTGTTGTCGGTGTGTGTGTGTGTGTTGTCGGTGTGTGTGTGTGAGTGTTGTCGGTGTGTGTGTGTGTTGTCGGTGTGTGTGTGTGTTGTCGGTGTGTGTGTGTGTGTTGTCGGTGTGTGTGTGTTGTCGGTGTGTGTGTGTGTGTGTTGTCGGTGTGTGTGTGTGTGTGTTGTCGGTGTGTGTGTGTTGTCGGTGTGTGTGTGTGTGTTGTCGGTGTGTGTGTGTGTGTGTTGTCGGTGTGTGTGTGTGTGTGTTGTCGGTGTGTGTGTGTGTGTGTTGTCGGTGTGTGTGTGTGTGTTGTGTGTGTGTGTGTTGTCGGTGTGTGTGTGTGTGTTGTCGGTGTGTGTGTGTGTTGTCGGTGTGTGTGTGTGTGTGTGTTGTCGGTGTGTGTGTGTTATCGGTGTGTGTGTTGTCGGTGTGTGTGTGTGTGTGTGTTGTCGGTGTGTGTGTGTGTGTTGTCGGTGTGTGTGTGTGTGTGTGTTGTCGGTGTGTGTGTGTGTGTGTGTTGTCGGTGTGTGTGTGTGTGTGTTGTCGGTGTGTGTGTGTTGTCGGTGTGTGTGTGTGTGTGTGTTGTCGGTGTGTGTGTGTGTGTGTGTTGTCGGTGTGTGTGTGTGTGTTGTTGGTGTGTGTGTGTGTGTGTGTTATCGGTGTGTGTGTGTGTGTGTTGTCGGTGTGTGTGTGTGTGTGTGTGTGTGTTGTCGGTGTGTGTGTGTGTGTGTTGTCGGTGTGTGTGTGTGTGTGTTGTCGGTGTGTGTGTGTGTGTGTGTTGTCGGTGTGTGTGTGTGTGTGTTGTCAGTGTGTGTGTGTGTGTGTTATCGGTGTGTGTGTGTTTATGTGTTGTCGGTGTGTGTGTGTGTGTTGTCGGTGTGTGTGTGTGTGGTCGGTGTGTGTGTGTGTGTTGTCGGTGTGTGTGTGTGTTGTCGGTGTGTGTGTGTGTGTGTGTGTTGTCGGTGTGTGTGTGTGTTGTCAGTGTGTGTGTGTGTGTGTTGTCGGTGTGTGTGTGTTTATGTGTTGTCGGGGTGTGTGTGTGTGTGTTGTCGGTGTGTGTGTGTGTGTTGTCGGTGTGTGTGTGTGTGTGTGTTGTCGGTGTGTGTGTGTGTGTGTTGTCGGTGTGTGTGTGTGTGTTGTCAGTGTGTGTGTGTGTCTGTGTTGTCGGTGTGTGTGTGTGTTGTCGGTGTGTGTGTGTGTGTGTGTGTTGTCGGTGTGTGTGTGTTGTCGGTGTGTGTGTGTGTGTGTGTGTTGTCGGTGTGTGTGTGTGTGTGTTGTCAGTGTGTGTGTGTGTGTGTTGTCGGTGTGTGTGTGTTTATGTGTTGTCGGTGTGTGTGTGTGTGTGTTGTCGGTGTGTGTGTGTGTGTTGTCGGTGTGTGTGTGTGTGTGTTGTCGGTGTGTGTGTGTGTGTGTTGTCGGTGTGTGTGTGTGTTGTCGGTGTGTGTGTGTGTTGTCGGTGTGTGTGTGTGTGTTGTCGGTGTGTGTGTGTGTGTGTTGTCGGTGTGTGTGTGTGTGTGTTGTCAGTGTGTGTGTGTGTGTGTGTGTGTGTGTGTGTGTTGTCGTTGTGTGTGTTGTCCGAGTGTGTGTGTGTGTGTGTGTGTGTTGTCGGTGTGTGTGTGTTGTCGGTGTGTGTGTGTGTGTGTGTTGTCGGTGTGTGTGTGTGTGTGTGTGTGTGTTGTCGGTGTGTGTGTGTGTGTGTTGTCGGTGTGTGTGTGTGTGTGTGTGTGTGTTGTCGGTGTGTGTGTGTGTGTGTTGTCGGTGTGTGTGTGTGTGTGTGTGTTGTCAGTGTGTGTGTGTGTGTGTGTTGTCGGTGTGTGTGTGTGTGTGTTGTCGGTGTGTGTGTGTGTGTTGTCGGTGTGTGTGTGTTGTCGGTGTGTGTGTGTGTGTGTTGTCGGTGTGTGTGTGTGTGTGTGTGTGTGTGTTGTGTGTGTGTGTGTTGTCGGTGTGTGTGTGTTGTCGGTGTGTGTGTGTGTGTGTGTGTGTGTGTTGTCGGTGTGTGTGTGTGTGTGTGTGTGTGTTGTCGGTGTGTGTGTGTGTGCTGTCGGTGTGTGTGTGTGTGTGTGTGTTGTCAGTGTGTGTGTGTGTGTGTTGTCGGTGTGTGTGTGTGTGTTGTCAGTGTGTGTGTGTGTGTGTGTTGTCGGTGTGTGTGTGTGTGTGTTGTCGGTGTGTGTGTGTGTGTTGTCGGTGTGTGTGTGTGTTGTCAGTGTGTGTGTGTGTGTGTTGTCGGTGTGTGTGTGTTTATGTGTTGTCGGTGTGTGTGTGTGTGTGTTGTCGGTGTGTGTGTGTGTGTTGCTGGTTTTTGTGTGTGTGTGTGTTGTCGATGTGTGTGTGTGTGTGTGTGTGTGTGTGTGTGTTGTCGGTGTGTGTGTGTGTGTGTGTTGTCGGTGTGTTTGTGTGTGTGTGTTGTCGGTGTGTGTGTCTGTGTGTTGTCGGTGTGTGTGTGTGTGTTGTGTGTGTGTGTGTGTGTGTTGTCGGTGTGTGTGTGTGTTGTCGGTGTGTGTGTGTGTGTTGTCAGTGTGTGTGTGTGTGTTGTGTGTGTGTGTGTTGTCGGTGTGTGTGTGTGTGTTGTCGGTATGTGTGTGTGTGTGTTGTCGGTGTGTGTGTGTGTGTGTTGTCGGTGTGTGTGTGTGTTGTCGGTGTGTGTGTGTGTGGTCGGTGTGTGTGTGTGTGTTGTCGGTGTGTGTGTGTGTTGTCGGTGTGTGTGTGTGTGTGTGTGTTGTCGGTGTGTGTGTGTGTGTGTTGTCAGTGTGTGTGTGTGTGTGTTGTCGGTGTGTGTGTGTTTATGTGTTGTCGGGGTGTGTGTGTGTGTGTTGTCGGTGTGTGTGTGTGTGTTGTCGGTGTGTGTGTGTGTGTGTGTGTGTTGTCGGTGTGTGTGTGTGTGTGTTGTCGGTGTGTGTGTGTGTGTTGTCAGTGTGTGTGTGTGTCTGTGTTGTCGGTGTGTGTGTGTGTTGTCGGTGTGTGTGTGTGTGTGTGTTGTCGGTGTGTGTGTGTTGTCGGTGTGTGTGTGTGTGTGTGTGTTGTCGGTGTGTGTGTGTGTGTGTTGTCAGTGTGTGTGTGTGTGTGTTGTCGGTGTGTGTGTGTTTATGTGTTGTCGGTGTGTGTGTGTGTGTGTTGTCGGTGTGTGTGTGTGTGTTGTCGGTGTGTGTGTGTGTGTGTTGTCGGTGTGTGTGTGTGTGTGTTGTCAGTGTGTGTGTGTGTGTGTGTGTGTGTGTGTGTTGTCGTTGTGTGTGTTGTCCGAGTGTGTGTGTGTGTGTGTGTGTGTTGTCGGTGTGTGTGTGTTGTCGGTGTGTGTGTGTGTGTGTGTTGTCGGTGTGTGTGTGTGTGTGTGTGTGTGTTGTCGGTGTGTGTGTGTGTGTGTTGTCGGTGTGTGTGTGTGTGTGTGTTGTCAGTGTGTGTGTGTGTGTGTGTTGTCGGTGTGTGTGTGTGTGTGTTGTCGGTGTGTGTGTGTGTGTGTGTGTTGTCGGTGTGTGTGTGTGTGTGTTGTCGGTGTGTGTGTGTGTGTTGCTGGTTTTTGTGTGTGTGTGTTGTCGATATGTGTGTGTGTGTTGTCGGTGTGTGTGTGTGTGTGTGTGTGTGTGTGTGTGTGTTGTCGGTGTGTGTGTGTGTGTGTTGTCGGTGTGTTTGTGTGTGTGTGTTGTCGGTGTGTGTGTCTGTTTGTTGTCGGTGTGTGTGTGTGTGTTGTGTGTGTGTGTGTGTGTTGTCGGTGTGTGTGTGTGTTGTCGGTGTGTGTGTGTGTGTTGTCAGTGTGTGTGTGTGTGTGTTGTGTGTGTGTGTGTTGTCGGTGTGTGTGTGTGTGTTGTCGGTGTGTGTGTGTGTGTGTTGTCGGTGTGTGTGTGTGTTGTCGGTGTGTGTGTGTGTGTTGTCGGTGTGTGTGTGTGAGTGTTGTCGGTGTGTGTGTGTGTGTTGTCGGTGTGTGTGTGTGTTGTCGGTGTGTGTGTGTGTGTTGTCGGTGTGTGTGTGTTGTCGGTGTGTGTGTGTGTGTGTTGTCGGTGTGTGTGTGTGTGTTGTCGGTGTGTGTGTGTTGTCGGTGTGTGTGTGTGTGTTGTCGGTGTGTGTGTGTGTGTGTTGTCGGTGTGTGTGTGTGTGTGTTGTCGGTGTGTGTGTGTGTGTGTTGTCGGTGTGTGTGTGTGTGTTGTGTGTGTGTGTGTTGTCGGTGTGTGTGTGTGTGTTGTCGGTGTGTGTGTGTGTTGTCGGTGTGTGTGTGTGTGTGTGTTGTCGGTGTGTGTGTGTTATCGGTGTGTGTGTTGTCGGTGTGTGTGTGTGTGTGTGTTGTCGGTGTGTGTGTGTGTGTTGTCGGTGTGTGTGTGTGTGTGTGTTGTCGGTGTGTGTGTGTGTGTGTGTTGTCGGTGTGTGTGTGTGTGTGTTGTCGGTGTGTGTGTGTTGTCGGTGTGTGTGTGTGTGTGTGTTGTCGGTGTGTGTGTGTGTGTGTGTTGTCGGTGTGTGTGTGTGTGTTGTTGGTGTGTGTGTGTGTGTGTGTTATCGGTGTGTGTGTGTGTGTGTTGTCGGTGTGTGTGTGTGTGTGTGTGTGTGTTGTCGGTGTGTGTGTGTGTGTGTTGTCGGTGTGTGTGTGTGTGTGTTGTCGGTGTGTGTGTGTGTGTGTGTTGTCGGTGTGTGTGTGTGTGTGTTGTCAGTGTGTGTGTGTGTGTGTTATCGGTGTGTGTGTGTTTATGTGTTGTCGGTGTGTGTGTGTGTGTTGTCGGTGTGTGTGTGTGTGGTCGGTGTGTGTGTGTGTGTTGTCGGTGTGTGTGTGTGTTGTCGGTGTGTGTGTGTGTGTGTGTGTTGTCGGTGTGTGTGTGTGTTGTCAGTGTGTGTGTGTGTGTGTTGTCGGTGTGT
>NW_027675473.1:597500-604525 GCF_965601325.2 Salmo salar
TGTGTGTGTGTGTGTGTGTGTGTTGTCGGTGTGTGTGTGTGTGTGTTGTCGGTGTGTGTGTGTGTGTGTGTGTTGTCAGTGTGTGTGTGTGTGTGTGTTGTCGGTGTGTGTGTGTGTGTGTTGTCGGTGTGTGTGTGTGTGTGTGTGTTGTCGGTGTGTGTGTGTTGTCGGTGTGTGTGTGTGTGTTGTCGGTGTGTGTGTGTGTGTTGCTGGTTTTGTGTGTGTGTGTTGTCGATATGTGTGTGTGTGTTGTCGGTGTGTGTGTGTGTGTGTGTGTGTTGTCGGTGTGTGTGTGTGTGTGTGTTGTCGGTGTGTTTGTGTGTGTGTGTTGTCGGTGTGTGTGTCTGTTTGTTGTCGGTGTGTGTGTGTGTGTTGTGTGTGTGTGTGTTGTCGGTGTGTGTGTGTGTTGTCGGTGTGTGTGTGTGTGTTGTCAGTGTGTGTGTGTGTGTGTGTTGTGTGTGTGTGTGTTGTCGGTGTGTGTGTGTTGTCGGTGTGTGTGTGTGTGTGTTGTCGGTGTGTGTGTGTGTTGTCGGTGTGTGTGTGTGTGTTGTCGGTGTGTGTGTGTGAGTGTTGTCGGTGTGTGTGTGTGTGTTGTCGGTGTGTGTGTGTGTTGTCGGTGTGTGTGTGTGTGTTGTCGGTGTGTGTGTGTTGTCGGTGTGTGTGTGTGTGTGTGTTGTCGGTGTGTGTGTGTGTGTGTTGTCGGTGTGTGTGTGTTGTCGGTGTGTGTGTGTGTGTTGTCGGTGTGTGTGTGTGTGTGTTGTCGGTGTGTGTGTGTGTGTGTTGTCGGTGTGTGTGTGTGTTGTCGGTGTGTGTGTGTGTTGTCGGTGTGTGTGTGTGTGTGTGTGTTGTCGGTGTGTGTGTGTTATCGGTGTGTGTGTGTTTGTGTTGTCGGTGTGTGTGTGTGTGTGTGTTGTCGGTGTGTGTGTGTGTGTGTGTGTTGTCGGTGTGTGTGTGTGTGTGTGTTGTCGGTGTGTGTGTGTGTGTTGTCGGTGTGTGTGTGTTGTCGGTGTGTGTGTGTGTTGTCGGTGTGTGTGTGTTGTCGGTGTGTGTGTGTGTGTGTGTTGTCGGTGTGTGTGTGTGTGTGTGTGTTGTCGGTGTGTGTGTGTGTGTTGTTGGTGTGTGTGTGTGTGTGTGTGTGTTGTCGGTGTGTGTGTGTGTGTGTTGTCGGTGTGTGTGTGTGTGTGTGTGTTGTCGGTGTGTGTGTGTGTGTGTGTGTGTGTTGTCGGTGTGTGTGTGTGTTGTCGGTGTGTGTGTGTGTGTGTGTGTTGTCAGTGTGTGTGTGTGTGTGTGTTGTCGGTGTGTGTGTGTGTGTGTGTGTGTGTGTGTGTGTTGTCGGTGTGTGTGTGTTGTCGGTGTGTGTGTGTGTGTGTTGTCGGTGTGTGTGTGTGTGTGTGTGTGTGTGTTGTGTGTGTGTGTGTTGTCGGTGTGTGTGTGTTGTCGGTGTGTGTGTGTGTGTGTGTGTGTGTGTTGTCGGTGTGTGTGTGTGTGTGTGTGTGTGTTGTCGGTGTGTGTGTGTGTGCTGTCGGTGTGTGTGTGTGTGTGTGTGTTGTCAGTGTGTGTGTGTGTGTGTTGTCGGTGTGTGTGTGTGTGTGTGTGTTGTCAGTGTGTGTGTGTGTGTGTGTTGTCGGTGTGTGTGTGTGTGTGTTGTCGGTGTGTGTGTGTGTGTTGTCGGTGTGTGTGTGTGTTGTCAGTGTGTGTGTGTGTGTGTTGTCGGTGTGTGTGTGTTTATGTGTTGTCGGTGTGTGTGTGTGTGTGTGTTGTCGGTGTGTGTGTGTGTGTTGTCGGTGTGTGTGTGTGTGTGTTGTCGGTGTGTGTGTGTTTTGTCGGTGTGTGTGTGTGTGTGTGTGTGTGTGTTGTCGGTGTGTGTGTGTGTTGTCGGTGTGTGTGTTTTGTCGGTGTGTGTGTGTGTGTGTTGTCGGTGTGTGTGTGTGTGTGTTGTCAGTGTGTGTGGTGTGTGTGTGTGTGTGTGTGTGCTGTCGGTGTGTGTGTGTGTGTGTGTGTGTGTGTGTGTGTGTGTGTGTGTGTGTTGTCGGTGTGTGTGTGTGTGTGTTGTCGGTGTGTGTGTGTGTGTGTTGTCAGTGTGTGTGTGTGTGTGTGTTGTCGGTGTGTGTGTGTTGTCGGTGTGTGTGTGTGTGTTGTCGGTGTGTGTGTGTGTGTGTGTTGTCGGTGTGTGTGTGTGTTGTTGGTGTGTGTGTGTGTTGTCGGTGTGTGTGTGTGTGTTGTCGGTGTGTGTGTGTGTGTGTTGTCGGTGTGTGTGTGTGTTGTCAGTGTGTGTGTGTGTGTGTGTGTGTGTGTGTGTGTGTGTTGTCGGTGTGTGTGTTGTCCGAGTGTGTGTGTGTGTGTGTGTGTGTGTTGTCGGTGTGTGTGTGTTGTCGGTGTGTGTGTGTGTGTGTGTTGTCGGTGGTGTGTGTGTGTGTGTGTGTGTTGTCGGTGTGTGTGTGTGTGTGTTGTCGGTGTGTGTGTGTGTGTGTGTGTGTGTGTTGTCAGTGTGTGTGTGTGTGTGTGTGTTGTCGGTGTGTGTGTGTGTGTGTTGTCGGTGTGTGTGTGTGTGTGTGTGTTGTCGGTGTGTGTGTGTTGTCGGTGTGTGTGTGTGTGTTGTCGGTGTGTGTGTGTGTGTGTGTGTGTTGTCGGTGTGTGTGTGTGTGTGTTGTCGGTGTGTGTGTGTGTGTGTGTTGTCAGTGTGTGTGTGTGTGTGTGTTGTCGGTGTGTGTGTGTGTGTGTTGTCGGTGTGTGTGTGTGTGTGTGTGTTGTCGGTGTGTGTGTGTTGTCGGTGTGTGTGTGTGTGTGTTGTCGGTGTGTGTGTGTGTGTTGCTGGTTTTTGTGTGTGTGTGTTGTCGATATGTGTGTGTGTGTTGTCGGTGTGTGTGTGTGTTGTGGTGTGTGTGTGTTGTCGGTGGTGTGTGTGTGTGTGTTGTCGGTGTGTTTGTGTGTGTGTGTTGTCGGTGTGTGTGTCTGTTTGTTGTCGGTGTGTGTGTGTGTGTTGTGTGTGTGTGTGTGTGTTGTCGGTGTGTGTGTGTGTTGTCGGTGTGTGTGTGTGTGTTGTCAGTGTGTGTGTGTGTGTGTTGTGTGTGTGTGTGTTGTCGGTGTGTGTGTGTGTGTTGTCGGTGTGTGTGTGTGTGTGTTGTCGGTGTGTGTGTGTGTTGTCGGTGTGTGTGTGTGTGTTGTCGGTGTGTGTGTGTGAGTGTTGTCGGTGTGTGTGTGTGTGTTGTCGGTGTGTGTGTGTGTTGTCGGTGTGTGTGTGTGTGTTGTCGGTGTGTGTGTGTTGTCGGTGTGTGTGTGTGTGTGTTGTCGGTGTGTGTGTGTGTGTGTTGTCGGTGTGTGTGTGTGTTGTCGGTGTGTGTGTGTGTGTTGTCGGTGTGTGTGTGTGTGTGTTGTCGGTGTGTGTGTGTGTGTGTTGTCGGTGTGTGTGTGTGTGTGTTGTGTGTGTGTGTGTTGTCGGTGTGTGTGTGTGTGTTGTCGGTGTGTGTGTGTGTTGTCGGTGTGTGTGTGTGTGTGTGTCGTCGGTGTGTGTGTGTTATCGGTGTGTGTGTTGTCGGTGTGTGTGTGTGTGTGTGTGTGTTGTCGGTGTGTGTGTGTGTTGTCGGTGTGTGTGTGTGTGTTGTCGGTGTGTGTGTGTGTGTGTGTTGTCGGTGTGTGTGTGTTGTCGGTGTGTGTGTGTGTGTGTTGTCGGTGTGTGTGTGTTGTCGGTGTGTGTGTGTGTGTGTGTTGTCGGTGTGTGTGTGTGTGTGTGTTGTCGGTGTGTGTGTGTGTGTTGTTGGTGTGTGTGTGTGTGTGTGTGTGTTATCGGTGTGTGTGTGTGTGTGTTGTCGGTGTGTGTGTCTGTGTGTGTGTGTGTTGTCGGTGTGTGTGTGTGTGTTGTCGGTGTGTGTGTTTGTGTGTTGTCGATGTGTGTGTGTGTGTGTTGTCGGTGTGTGTGTGTGTGTGTCAGTCAGTGTGTGTGTGTGTGTTATCGGTGTGTGTGTGTTTATGTGTTGTTGGTGTGTGTGTGTGTGTTGTCGGTGTGTGTGTGTTGTCGGTGTGTGTGTGTGTGTGTTGTCGGTGTGTGTGTGTGTGTGTGTGTGTGTGTGTGTGTGTGTGTGTTGTCGGTGTGTGTGTGTGTGTGTTGTCGGTGTGTGTGTGTGTGTGTGTTGTCAGTCAGTGTGTGTGTGTGTGTGTTGTCGGTGTGTGTGTGTGTGTGTTGTCGGTGTGTGTGTGTGTGTGTGTGTTGTCGGTGTGTGTGTGTTGTCGGTGTGTGTGTGTGTGTTGTCGGTGTGTGTGTGTGTGTTGCTGGTTTTTGTGTGTGTGTGTTGTCGATATGTGTGTGTGTGTTGTCGGTGTGTGTGTGTGTGTGTGTGTTGTCGGTGTGTGTGTGTGTGTGTGTTGTCGGTGTGTTTGTGTGTGTGTGTTGTCGGTGTGTGTGTCTGTTTGTTGTCGGTGTGTGTGTGTGTGTTGTGTGTGTGTGTGTGTGTTGTCGGTGTGTGTGTGTGTTGTCGGTGTGTGTGTGTGTGTTGTCAGTGTGTGTGTGTGTGTGTGTTGTGTGTGTGTGTGTTGTCGGTGTGTGTGTGTTGTCGGTGTGTGTGTGTGTGTGTTGTCGGTGTGTGTGTGTGTTGTCGGTGTGTGTGTGTGTGTTGTCGGTGTGTGTGTGTGAGTGTTGTCGGTGTGTGTGTGTGTGTTGTCGGTGTGTGTGTGTGTTGTCGGTGTGTGTGTGTGTGTTGTCGGTGTGTGTGTGTTGTCGGTGTGTGTGTGTGTGTGTGTTGTCGGTGTGTGTGTGTGTGTGTGTTGTCGGTGTGTGTGTGTTGTCGGTGTGTGTGTGTGTGTTGTCGGTGTGTGTGTGTGTGTGTTGTCGGTGTGTGTGTGTGTGTGTTGTCGGTGTGTGTGTGTGTTGTCGGTGTGTGTGTGTGTTGTCGGTGTTTGTGTGTGTGTGTGTGTTGTCGGTGTGTGTGTGTTATCGGTGTGTGTGTGTTTGTGTTGTCGGTGTGTGTGTGTGTGTGTGTCGTCGGTGTGTGTGTGTTATCGGTGTGTGTGTTGTCGGTGTGTGTGTGTGTGTGTGTGTGTTGTCGGTGTGTGTGTGTGTTGTCGGTGTGTGTGTGTGTGTTGTCGGTGTGTGTGTGTGTGTGTGTTGTCGGTGTGTGTGTGTTGTCGGTGTGTGTGTGTGTGTGTTGTCGGTGTGTGTGTGTTGTCGGTGTGTGTGTGTGTGTGTGTTGTCGGTGTGTGTGTGTGTGTGTGTGTTGTCGGTGTGTGTGTGTGTGTTGTTGGTGTGTGTGTGTGTGTGTGTGTGTTATCGGTGTGTGTGTGTGTGTGTTGTCGGTGTGTGTGTCTGTGTGTGTGTGTGTTGTCGGTGTGTGTGTGTGTGTTGTCGGTGTGTGTGTTCGTGTGTTGTCGATGTGTGTGTGTGTGTCGTTGTCGGTGTGTGTGTGTGTGTGTTGTCAGTGTGTGTGTGTGTGTGTTATCGGTGTGTCGTGTGTTGATGTGTTGTTGGTGTGTGTGTGTGTGTTGTCGGTGTGTGTGTGTTGTCGGTGTGTGTGTGTGTGTGTTGTCGGTGTGTGTGTGTGTGTGTGTGTGTGTGTGTGTGTGTGTGTGTTGTCGGTGTGTGTGTGTGTGTCGGTGTCGTGTGTGTGTGTGTGTGTGTGTGTTGTCGGTGTGTGTGTGTGTGTGTGTGTGTCGGTGTCGGTGTGTGTGTGTGTGCTGTCGGTGTGTGTGTGTGTGTGTGTGTTGTCAGTGTGTGTGTGTGTGTGTTGTCGGTGTGTGTGTGTGTGTGTGTTGTCAGTGTGTGTGTGTGTGTGTGTTGCTCGGTGTGTGTGTGTGTGTGTTGTCGATATGTGTGTGTGTGTTGTCGGTGTGTCGTGTGTGTGTGTGTGTTGTCGGAGTGTGTGTGTGTGTGTGTTGTCGGTGTGTGTGTGTGTGTGTGTTGTCGGTGTGTGTGTCTGTGTGTTGTCGGTGTGTGTGTGTGTGTTGTCGGTGTGTGTGTGTGTGTGTTGTCGGTGTGTGTGTGTGTTGTCGGTGTGTGTGTGTGTGTTGTCAGTGTGTGTGTGTGTGTGCGTTGTGTGTGTGTGTGTTGTCGGTGTGTGTGTGTTGTCGGTGTGTGTGTGTGTGTGTTGTCGGTGTGTGTGTGTGTTGTCGGTGTCGGTGTGTGTGTGTGTGTCGTGTGTGTGTGTGTGAGTGGTGTCGGTGTGTGTGTGTGTGTTGTCGTGTGTGTGTGTGTGTGTGTCGGTGTGTGTGTGTGTCGGTGTCGTGTGTGTGTGTGTTGTCGGTGTGTGTGTGTGTGTGTGTTGTCGTGTGTGTGTGTGTGTGTGTTGTCGGTGTGTGTGTGTTGTCGGTGTGTGTGTGTGTGTTGTCGGTGTGTGTGTGTGTGTGTGTTGTCGGTGTGTGTGTGTGTGTGTTGTCGGTGTGTGTGTGTGTTGTCGGTGTGTGTGTGTGTGTTGTCGGTGTTTGTGTGTGTGTGTGTGTTGTCGGTGTGTGTGTGTGTGTCGGTGTCAGTGTGTGTGTGTGTTGTCGGTCGTGTGTGTGTGTGTGTGTTGTCGGTGTGTGTGTGTGTGTGCGAGTTGTCGGTGTGTGTGTGTGTGTGTGTGTTGTCGGTGTGTGTGTGTTGTCGGTGTGTCGTGTGTGTGTGTGTTGTCGGTGTGTGTGTGTGTTGTCGGTGTGTGTGTGTTGTCGGTGTGTGTGTGTGTGTGTGTTGTCGGTGTGTGTGTGTGTGTTGTCGGTGTGTGTGTGTGTGCAGTTGGTGTGTGTGTGTGTGTGTGTGTGTTATCGGTGTGTGTGTGTGTGTGTTGTCGGTGTGTGTGTGTGTGTGTGTGTTGTCGGTGTGTGTGTGTGTGTGTGTGTGTTGTCGGTGTGTGTGTGTGTGTGTTGTCGGTGTGTGTGTGTGTGTGTGTGTTGTCAGTGTGTGTGTGTGTGTGTGTTGTCGGTGTGTGTGTGTGTGTGTGTGTGTCAGTGTGTGTCGGTGTGTGTGTGTTGTCGGTGTGTGTGTGTGTGTGTTGTCGGTGTGTGTGTGTGTGTGTGTGTGTGTCGTGTGTGTGTGTGTTGTCGGTGTGTGTGTGTGTGTGTTG
>NW_027675474.1:0-21568 GCF_965601325.2 Salmo salar
TCTTTCCTGTCTGTGTTCCCGTGGAGACGGATGTTTGGCAGGAAGAACTAGGAGGAGCTGCAGGCCCAGATAACCCAGACAAACACACACACACTACATTACACACACACACACTACATTACACACACACACACTACATTACACACACACACTACATTACACACACACACTACATTACACACACACACACTACATTACACACACACACACTACATTACACACACACCACTACATTACACACACACACTACATACACACACACACTACATTACACACACACACTACATTACACACACACACTACTTACACACACACACACATTACACACACACACTACATTCACACACACACTACATTACACACACACACACTACATTACACACACACACACTACATTACACACACACACTACATTACACACACACACTACATTACACACACACACACTACATTACACACACACACTACATTACACACACACACACTACATTACACACACACACACTACATTACACACACACACACTACATTACACACACACACACTACATTACACACACACACACTACATTACACACACACACACTACATTACACACACACACACTACATTACACACACACACACTACATTACACACACACACACTACATTACACACACACACTACATTACACACACACACACTACATTACACACACACACAC
This sequence comes from Salmo salar, assembly GCF_965601325.2. NCBI lineage: Eukaryota > Metazoa > Chordata > Actinopteri > Salmoniformes > Salmonidae > Salmo > Salmo salar. The sequence continues at coordinate 704 of NW_027675474.1, forward strand.
TACATTACACACACACACACTACATTACACACACACACACTACATTACACACACACACACTACATTACACACACACACACGTACATTACACACACACACACTACATTACACACACACACTACATTACACACACACACACTACATTACACACACACACTACATTACACACACACACACTACATTACACACACACACACTACATTACACACACACACACTACATTACACACACACACACTACATTACACACACACACTACATTACACACACACACACTACATTACACACACACACTACATTACACACACACACACTACATTACACACACACACTACATTACACACACACACACTACATTACACACACACACACTACATTACACACACACACACTACATTACACACACACACACTACATTACACACACACACTACATTACACACACACACACTACATTACACACACACACACTACATTACACACACACACACTACATTACACACACACACTACATTACACACACACACACTACATTACACACACACACACTACATTACACACACACACACTACATTACACACACACACACTACATTACACACACACACAACATTACACACACACACACTACATTACACACACACACTACATTACACACACACACACTACATTACACACACCACACTACATTACACACACACACACTACATTACACACACACACACTACATACACACACACACACTACATTACACACACACACTACATTACACACACACACACTACATTACACACACACACACTACATTACACACACACACACTACATTACACACACACACAACACACACACACTACATTACACACACACACACTACATTACACACACACACTACATTACACACACACACACTACACACACACACACATACACACACACACACTACATTACACACACACACACTACATTACACACACACACTACATTACACACACACACTACATTACACACACACACTACATTACACACACACACACTACATTACACACACACACACTACATTACACACACACACTACATTACACACACACACACTACATTACACACACACACACTACATTACACACACACACACTACATTACACACACACACACTACATACACACACACACACTACATTACACACACACACACATTACACACACACACTACATTACACACACACACACTACATTACACACACACACACTACATTACACACACACACACTACATTACACACACACACACTACATTACACACACACACACTACATTACACACACACACACTACATTACACACACACACACTACATTACACACACACACACTACATTACACACACACACACTACATTACACACACACACACTACATTACACACACACACTACATTACACACACACACACTACATTACACACACACACACTACATTACACACACACACACTACATTACACACACACACTACATTACACACACACACACTACATTACACACACACACACTACATTACACACACACACTACAAACACACACACACACACTACATTACACACACACACACTACATTACACACACACACTACATAACACACACACACTACATTACACACACACACACTACATTACACACACACACACTACATTACACACACACACTACATTACACACACACACACTACATTACACACACACACACTACATTACACACACACACACTACATTACACACACACACACTACATTACACACACACACTACATTACACACACACACTACATTACACACACACACACTACATTACACACACACACACTACATTACACACACACACACTACATTACACACACACACACTACATTACACACACACACACTACATTACACACACACACACTACATTACACACACACACTACATTACACACACACACTACATTACACACAAACACTACATTACACACACACACTACATTACACACACACACTACATTACACACACACACACTACATTACACACACACACACTACATTACACACACACACTACATTACACACACACACACTACATTACACACACACACACACTACATTACACACACACACTACATTACACACACACACTACATTACACACACACACTACATTACACACACACACACTACATTACACACACACACACTACATTACACACACACACTACATTACACACACACACTACATTACACACACACACACTACATTACACACACACACACTACATTACACACACACACACTACATTACACACACACACACTACATTACACACACACACACTACATTACACACACACACACTACATTACACACACACACTACATTACACACACACACACTACATTACACACACACACACTACATTACACACACACACACTACATTACACACACACACACTACATTACACACACACACACTACATTACACACACACACACTACATTACACACACACACACTACATTACACACACACACTACATTACACACACACACTACATTACACACACACACACTACATTACACACACACACTACATTACACACACACACTACATTACACACACACTACATTACACACACACTACATTACACACACACTACATTACACACACACTACATACACACACTACATACACACACACACTACATTACACACACACACTACATTACACACACACACTACATTACACACACACACTACATTACACACACACACTACATTACACACACACACTACATTACACACACACACTACATTACACACACACACTACATTACACACACACACACTACATTACACACACACACACTACATTACACACACACACACTACATTACACACACACACTACATACACACACACACTACATTACACACACACACTACATTACACACACACACTACATTACACACACACACTACATTACACACACACACTACATTACACACACACACACTACATTACACACACACACACTACATTACACACACACACACTACATTACACACACACACACTACATTACACACACACACACTACATTACACACACACACACTACATTACACACACACACTACATTACACACACACACACTACATTACACACACACACACTACATTACACACACACACACTACATTACACACACACACTACATTACACACACACACACTACATTACACACACACACTACATTACACACACACACACTACATTACACACACACACACTACATTACACACACACACACTACATTACACACACACACTACATTACACACACACACACTACATTACACACACACACACTACATTACACACACACACACTACATTACACACACACACACTACATTACACACACACACACTACATTACACACACACACTACATTACACACACACACACTACATTACACACACACACACTACATTACACACACACACACTACATTACACACACACACACTACATTACACACACACACTACATTACACACACACACTACATTACACACAAACACTACATTACACACACACACTACATTACACACACACACACTACATTACACACAAACACACACTACATTACACACACACTACATTACACACACACACTACATTACACACACACACTACTAACACATACACACTACATTACACACACACACACTACATTACACACACACACTACATTACACACACACACACACTACATTACACACACACACACTACATTACACACACACACACACTACTAACACATACACACTATATTACACACACACACTACATTACACACACACACTACATTACACACACACACTACATTACACACACACACTACATTACACACACACACACTACATTACACACACACACTACATTACACACACACACTACATTACACACACTACATTACTTTAACAGCTAACCCTAACCCCTGATGTAAACCACCTAACCCCTGAACTAACCTACCCAGCCCTAACCCCTAACCTACCTACCTAGCCCTAACCCCTAACCTACCTACCTAGCCCTAACCCCTAAACTACCTACCTAGCCCTAACCCCTAACCTACCTACCCAGCCCTAACCCCTAACCTACCTACCTAGCCCTAACCCCTGAACTAACCTACCTAGCCCTAACCCCTAACCTACCTACCTAGCCCTAACCCCTAACCTACCTACCTAGCCCTAACCCCTAACCTACCTACCCAGCCCTAACCCCTAACCTACCTACCTAGCCCTAACCCCTGAACTAACCTACCTAGCCCTAACCCCTAACCTACCTACCCAGCCCTAACCCCTGAACTAACCTACCTAGCCCTAACCCCTAACCTACCTACCCAGCCCTAACCCCTAAACTAACCTACCTAGCCCTAACCCCTAACCTACCTACCCAGCCCTAACCCCTAACCTAACCTACCTACCTAGCCCTAACCCCTAACCTACCTACCTACCTAACCCCTAACCTACCTACCTAGCCCTAACCCCTAACCTACCTACCTAGCCCTAACCCCTAAACTAACCTACCTACCTAGCCCTAACCCCTAAACTAACCTACCTACCTAGCCCTAACCCCTAAACTAACCTACCTACCCAGCCCTAACCCCTAACCTACCTACCTAGGCCTAACCCCTAACCTACCTACCTAGCCCTAACCCCTAACCTACCTACCTAGCCCTAACCCCTAAACTAACCTACCTACCTAGCCCTAACCCCTAAACTAACCTACCTACCCAGCCCTAACCCCTAAACTAACCTACCTACCTACCTAACCCCTAACCTACCTACCTAGCCCTAACCCCTAACCTACCTACCTAACCCCTAACCTACCTACCTAGCCCTAACCCCTAACCTACCTACCTAGCCCTAACCCCTAACCTACCTACCTAGCCCTAACCCCTAACCTACCTACCTAGGCCTAACCCCTAACCTACCTACCTAGCCCTAACCCCTAACCTACCTACCTAGCCCTAACCCCTAAACTAACCTACCTACCTAGCCCTAACCCCTAAACTAACCTACCTACCCAGCCCTAACCCCTAAACTAACCTACCTACCTACCTAACCCCTAACATACCTACCTAGCCCTAACCCCTAACCTACCTACCTAACCCCTAACCTACCTACCCAGCTAGCACTAACCCCTAACCTACCTACCTAGCCCTAACCCCTAACCTACCTACCTAGCCCTAACCCCTAACCTACCTACCTAGCCCTAACCCCTAACCTACCTACCTAGCCCTAACCCCTAACCTACCTACCTAGGCCTAACCCCTAACCTACCTACCTAGCCCTAACCCCTAACCTACCTACCTAGCCCTAACCCCTAAACTAACCTACCTACCTAGCCCTAACCCCTAAACTAACCTACCTACCCAGCCCTAACCCCTAAACTAACCTACCTACCTACCTAACCCCTAACCTACCTACCTAGCCCTAACCCCTAACCTACCTACCTAACCCCTAACCTACCTACCCAGCTAGCACTAACCCCTAACCTACCTACCTAGCCCTAACCCCTAACCTACCTACCCAGCCCTAACCCCTAAACTAACCTACCTACCTAGCCCTAACCCCTAACCTACCTACCCAGCTAGCACTAACCCCTAACCTACCTACCTAGCCCTAACCCCTAACCTACCTACCTAGCCCTAACCCCTAAACTAACCTACCTACCTAGCCCTAACCCCTAACCTACCTACCTACCCAGCCGTAACCCCTAACCTACCTACCCAGCTAGCACTAACCCCTAACCTACCTACCTAGCCCTAACCCCTAACCTACCTACCTAGGCCTAACCCCTAACCTACCTACCTAGCCCTAACCCCTGAACTAACCTACCTACCTAGCCCTAACCCCTAACCTACCTACCTACCCAGCCGTAACCCCTAACCTACCTACCCAGCTAGCACTAACCCCTAACCTACCTACCTAGCCCTAACCCCTAACCTACCTACCTAGGCCTAACCCCTAACCTACCCACCTAGCCCTAACCCCTGAACTAACCTACCCAGCCCTAACCCCTAACCTACCTACCTAGCCCTAACCCCTAACCTACCTACCTAGGCCTAACCCCTAACCTACCTACCTAGCCCTAACCCCTAACCTACCTACCTAGCCCTAACCCCTGAACTAACCTACCCAGCCCTAACCCCTAACCTACCTACCTAGCCCTAACCCCTAACCTACCTACCTAGCCCTAACCCCTAACCTACCTACCTAGCCCTAACCCCTAACCTACCTACCTAGGCCTAACCCCTAACCTACCTACCTAGCCCTAACCCCTAACCTACCTACCTAGCCCTAACCCCTGAACTAACCTACCCAGCCCTAACCCCTAACCTACCTACCTAGCCCTAACCCCTGAACTAACCTACCTACCTAGCCCTAACCCCTAACCTACCCACCTAGCCCTAACCCCTGAACTAACCTACCTAGCCCTAACCCCTAACCTACCTACCTAGCCCTAACCCCTGAACTAACCTACCCAGCCCTAACCACTAACCTACCCACCCAGCTAACCCCTAACCCCTGAACTAACCTACCCAGCTAGCAATAACCCCTGAATGACCAACCTAAACATTTTTATTTATTCATTTCACCTTTATTTAACCAGGTAGGCTAGTAGAGAACAAGTTCTTTATTTAACCAGGTAGGCTAGTTGAGAACAAGTCCTTTATTTAACCAGGTAGGCTAGTAGAGAACAAGTCCTTTATTTAGCCAGGTAGGCTAGTTGAGAACAAGTCCTTTATTTAGCCAGGTAGGCTAGTTGAGAACAAGTCCTTTATTTAACCAGGTAGGCTAGTTGAGAACTAGTCCTTTATTTAACCAGGTAGGCTAGTTGAGAACTAGTCCTTTATTTAACCAGGTCGGCCAGTTGAGAACTAGTCCTTTATTTAACCAGGTAGGCTAGTTGAGAACAAGTCCTTTATTTAGCCAGGTAGGCTAGTTGAGAACAAGTCCTTTATTTAACCAGGTAGGCTAGTTGAGAACTAGTCCTTTATTTAACCAGGTAGGCTAGTTGAGAACTAGTCCTTTATTTAACCAGGTCGGCCAGTTGAGAACTAGTCCTTTATTTAACCAGGTAGGCTAGTAGAGAACAAGTCCTTTATTTAACCAAGTAGGCTAGTTGAGAACAAGTCCTTTATTTAACCAGGTAGGCCAGTTGAGAACTAGTTCGCATTTACAACGGCGACCTGGCCAAGATAAAGCAAAGCAGTTCGACACAAACAACAACACAGAGTTACACATTAGGGAGGTAAGACAATAAATTTGCCGCAGTGGCAAAGTAATTACAATTTAGCAATTAAACACTGGAGTTGTAGATGTGCAGAAGATGAATGTGCAAGTAGAGATACTGGGGTGCAAAGGAGCAAGATAAATAAATAAATACAGTATGGGGATGAGGTAGGTGGATGGGCTATTTACAGATGGGCTGTGTACAGGTGCAGTGATCTGTGAGCTGCTCTGACAGCTGATGCTTAAAGCTAGTGAGGGAGATATGAGTCTCCAGCTTCAGTGATTTTTGCAGTTCGTTCCAGTCACTGGCAGCAGAGAACTGGAAGGAAAGGCGGCCAAAGGAGGAATTGGCTTTGGGGGGGATGACCAGTGAAATATACCTGCTGGAGCGCGTGCTACGGGTGGGTGCTGCTATGGTAACCAGTGAGCTGAGATAAGGCGGGGCTTTACCTAGCAGAGACTTATAGATGACCTGGAGCCAGTGGGTTTGGTGACGAATATGAAGTGAGGACCAGCCAACGAGAGCATACACGTCGCAGTGGTGGGTAGTATATGGGGCTTTGGTGACAAAACGGATGGCACTGTGATAGACTGCATCCAATTTGCTGAGTAGAGTGTTGGAGGCTATTTTATAAATGACATCACCGAAGTCAAGGATCAGTCAGTTTTACGAGGGTATGTTTGGCAGCATGAGTGAAGGAGGATTTATTGCAAAAGGGGAAGCCGATTCTAGATTTAATTTTGGATTGGAGATGCTTAATGTGAGTCTGGAAGGAGAGTTTACAGTCTAACCAGACACCTAGGTATTTGTAGTTGTCCACATATTCTAAGTAAGAACCGTCCAGAGTAGTGATGCTGGACGGGCGGGCAGGTGCAGGCAGCGATCGGTTGAAGAGCATGCATTTAGTTTTTCTTGCATTTAAGAGCAGTTGGAGGCCACGGAAGGAGTGTTGTATGGCATTGAAGCTCGTCTGGAGGTTAGTTAACACAGTGTCCAAAGAAGGGCCAGAAGTATACAGAATGGTGTCATCTGCATAGAGGTGGATCTGAGAATCACCAGCAGCGACATCATTGATGTATACAGAGAAAAGAGTCGGCCCGAGAATTGAACCCTGTGGCACCCCCATAGAGACTGCCAGAGGTCCGGACAACAGGCCCTACGATTTGACACACTGAACTCAGTCTGAGAAGTAGTTGGTGAACCAGGCGAGGCAGTCATTTGAGAAACCAAGGCTGTTGAGTCTGCCGATAAGAATGCGGTGATTGACAGAGTTGAAAGCCTTGGACAGGTCAATGAATACGGCTGCATAGTACTGTCTCTTATCGATGGCGGTTATGATATCGTTTAGGACCTTGAGCGTGGCTGAGGTGCACCCATGACCAGCTCTGAAACCAGATTGCGTAGGGGAGAAGGTACGGTGGGATTCGAAATGGTTGGTGATCTGTTTATTAACTTGGCTTTCGAAGACCTTAGAAAGGCAGGGTAGCATAGATATAGGTCTGTAGCAGTTTGGGTCTAGAGTGTCTCCCCCTTTGAAGAGGGGGATGACAGCAGCTGCTTTCCAATCTTTGGGAATCTCAGACGATACGAAAGAGAGGTTGAACAGGCTAGTAATAGGGGTTGCAACAATTTCAGCAGATCATTTTAGAAAGAGAGGGCCCAGATTGTCTAGCCCAACTGATTTGTAGGGGTCCAGATTTCGCAACTCTTTCAGAACATCAGCTATCTGGATTTGGGTGAAGGAGAAATGGGGGAGGTTTGGGCAAGTTGCTGTGGAGGGTGCAGGGCTGTTGACCGGGGTAGGGGTAGCCAGGTGGAAAGCATGGCCAGCCGTAGAAAAATGCTTATTGAAATTCTCAATTATTTTGGATTTATCAGTGGTAACAGTGTTTCCTAGCCTCAGTGCAGTGGGCAGCTGGGAGGAGGTGCTCTTATTCTCCATGGACTTTACAGTGTCCCAGAACCTTTTGGAGTTTGTGCTATAGGATGCAAATTTCTGTTTGAAAAAGCTAGCCTTTGCTTTCCTAACTGCCTGAGTATATTGGTTCCTAACTTCCCTGAAAAGTTACATATCGCAGGGGCTATTTGATGCTAATGCAGTTTTTGTGCTATTCTAGAGCAGTCAGGTCTTGACCAGCCCTAACCCCTAACCTACCTACCTAGCCCTAACCCCTAACCTACCTACCTAGCCCTAACCCCTGAACAATGCCACTTTAATAATGTTTTCATACCCTACATTACTCATCTCATATGTATATACTGTACTCTATACCATCTACTGCATCTTGCCTATGCCGTTCGGCCATCACTCATCCATATATTTATATGTACATATTCTTATTCATTCCTTTACAGTTGTGTGTATAAGGTAGTTGTTGTGAAATTGTTATATTACTTGTTACATATTACTGCACGGTCGGAACTAGGGGCACAAGCATTTCGCTACACTCGCATTAACATCTGCTAACCATCTGTATGGACCATTAACATCTGCTAACCATCTGTATGTGACCATTAACATCTGCTAACCATCTGTATGGACCATTAACATCTGCTAACCATCTGTATGGACCATTAACATCTGCTAACCATCTGTATGGACCATTAACATCTGCTAACCATCTGTATGGACCAATAAAATTAGATTTGAACTAACCTACCCACCCAGCTAACCCTAACCCCTAAACTAACCTACCTAGCCCTAACCCCTAACCTACCTACCTAGCCCTAACCCCTAACCTACCTACGTAGCCCTAACCCCTAACCTACCTAGCCCTAACCCCTGAACTAACCTACCCAGCCCTAACCACTAACCTACCTACCTAGCCCTAACCCCTAACCTACCTACCTAGCCCTAACCCCTAACCTACCTACCTAGCCCTAACCCCTAACCTACCTACCTAGCCCTAACCACTAACCTACCTACCTAGCCCTAACCCCTAACCTACCCACCTAGCCCTAACCCCTGAACTAACCTACCCAGCCCTAACAACTAACCTACCTACCTAGCCCTAACCCCTAACCTACCTACCTAGGCCTAACCCCTAACCTACCCACCTAGCCCTAACCCCTGAACTAACCTACCCAGCCCTAACCACTAAGCTACCTACCTAGCCCTAACCCCTAACCTACCTACCTAGGCCTAACCCCTAACCTACCTACCTAGCCTTAACCCCTAACCTACCCACCTAGCCCTAACCCCTGAACTAACCTACCTACCTACCTAACCCCTAAACTAACCTACCTACCCAGCCCTAACCCCTAACCTACCTACCTAGCCCTAACCCCTAACCTACCTACCCAGCCCTAACACCTAACCTACCTACCTAGCCCTAACCCCTAACCTACCTACCTAGCCCTAACACCTAAACTAACCTACCCACCCAGCTAACCCCTAACCTAACCTACCCACCCACCTAGCCCTAACCCCTAAACTAACCTACCTATTCTTAACCCCTAACATCAGGGCTTCAAGGTATTTCTCTGAATGAGTTTTCTGGACATTTAGATATACAGAACCTTCCCTACCATACAGGGCTAGAGGAACCTTCCCTACCATACAGGGCTAGAGGAACCTTCCCTACCATAAAGGACTAGAGGAACCTTCCCTACCATACAGGACTAGAGGAACCTTCCCTACCATACAGGACTAGATGAACCTTCCCTACCATACAGGACTAGAGGAACCTTCCCTACCATACAGGACTAGAGGAACCTTCCCTACCATACAGGGCTAGAGGAACCTTCCCTACCATACAGGACTAGAGGAACCTTCCCTACCATACATACAGGACTAGAGGAACCTTCCCTACCATACAGGACTAGAGGAACCTTCCCTACCATACAGGACTAGAGGAACCTTCCCTACCATACAGGACTAGAGGAACCTTCCCTACCATACAGGACTAGAGGAACCTTCCCTACCATACATACAGGACTAGAGGAACCTTCCCTACCATACATACAGGACTAGAGGAACCTTCCCTACCATACATACAGGACTAGAGGAACCTTCCCTACCATACAGGACTAGAGGAACCTTCCCTACCATACAGGACTAGAGGAACCTTCCCTACCCTACAGGACTAGAGGAACCTTCCCTACCATACAGGACTAGAGGAACCTTCCCTACCATACATACAGGACTAGAGGAACCTTCCCTACCATACAGGACTAGAGGAACCTTCCCTACCATACATACAGGACTAGAGGAACCTTCCCTACCATACAGGACTAGAGGAACCTTCCCTACCATACATACAGGACTAGAGGAACCTTCCCTACCATACAGGACTAGAGGAACCTTCCCTACCATACAGGACTAGAGGAACCTTCCCTACCATACATACAGGACTAGAGGAACCTTCCCTACCATACAGGACTAGAGGAACCTTCCCTACCATACAGGACTAGAGGAACCTTCCCTACCATACAGGACTAGAGGAACCTTCCCTACCATACAGGACTAGAGGAACCTTCCCTACCATACAGGACTAGAGGAACCTTCCCTACCATACAGGACTAGAGGAACCTTCCCTACCATACAGGACTAGAGGAACCTTCCCTACCATACAGGACTAGAGGAACCTTCCCTACCATACAGGACTAGAGGAACCTTCCCTACCATACATACAGGACTAGAGGAACCTTCCCTACCATACAGGACTAGAGGAACCTTCCCTACCATACAGGACTAGAGGAACCTTCCCTACCATAGAGGACTAGAGGAACCTTCCCTACCATACAGGACTAGAGGAACCTTCCCTACCATACAGGACTAGAGGAACCTTCCCTACCATACATACAGGACTAGAGGAACCTTCCCTACCATACAGGACTAGAGGAACCTTCCCTACCATACAGGACTAGAGGAACCTTCCCTACCATACAGGACTAGAGGAACCTTCCCTACCATACAGGACTAGAGGAACCTTCCCTACCATACAGGACTAGAGGAACCTTCCCTACCATACAGGACTAGAGGAACCTTCCCTACCATACATACAGGACTAGAGGAACCTTCCCTACCATACAGGACTAGAGGAACCTTCCCTACCATACAGGACTAGAGGAACCTTCCCTACCATACAGGACTAGAGGAACCTTCCCTACCATACAGGACTAGAGGAACCTTCCCTACCATACATACAGGACTAGAGGAACCTTCCCTACCATACATACAGGACTAGAGGAACTTTCCCTACCATACAGGACTAGAGGAACCTTCCCTACCATACATACAGGACTAGAGGAACCTTCCCTACCATACAGGACTAGAGGAACCTTCCCTACCATACATACAGGACTAGAGGAACCTTCCCTACCATACATACAGGACTAGAGGAACCTTTCCCTACCATACATACAGGACTAGAGGAACCTTCCCTACCATACAGGACTAGAGGAACCTTCCCTACCATACATACAGGACTAGAGGAACCTTCCCTACCATACAGGACTAGAGGAACCTTCCCTACCATACAGGACTAGAGGAACCTTCCCTACCATACAGGACTAGAGGAACCTTCCCTACCATACAGGACTAGAGGAACCTTCCCTACCATACAGGACTAGAGGAACCTTCCCCACCATACAGGACTAGAGGAACCTTCCCTACCATACAGGACTAGAGGAACCTTCCCTACCATACAGGACTAGAGGAACCTTCCCTACCATACAGGACTAGAGGAACCTTCCCTACCATACAGGACTAGAGGAACCTTCCCTACCATACAGGACTAGAGGAACCTTCCCTACCATACAGGACTAGAGGAACCTTCCCTACCATACAGGACTAGAGGAACCTTCCCTACCATACATACAGGACTAGAGGAACCTTCCCTACCATACATACAGGACTAGAGGAACCTTCCCTACCATACATACAGGACTAGAGGAACCTTCCCTACCATACAGGACTAGAGGAACCTTCCCTACCATACATACAGGACTAGAGGAACCTTCCCTACCATACATACAGGACTAGAGGAACCTTCCCTACCATACAGGACTAGAGGAACCTTCCCTACCATACAGGACTAGAGGAACCTTCCCTACCATACAGGACTAGAGGAACCTTCCCTACCATACAGGACTAGAGGAACCTTCCCTACCATACAGGACTAGAGGAACCTTCCCTACCATACAGGACTAGAGGAACCTTCCCTACCATACAGGACTAGAGGAACCTTCCCTACCATACATACAGGACTAGAGGAACCTTCCCTACCATACATACAGGACTAGAGGAACCTTCCCTACCATACATACAGGACTAGAGGAACCTTCCCTACCATACATACAGGACTAGAGGAACCTTCCCTACCATACAGGACTAGAGGAACCTTCCCTACCATACAGGACTAGAGGAACCTTCCCTACCATACAGGACTAGAGGAACCTTCCCTACCATACAGGACTAGAGGAACCTTCCCTACCATACAGGACTAGAGGAACCTTCCCTACCATACATACAGGACTAGAGGAACCTTCCCTACCATACATACAGGACTAGAGGAACCTTCCCTACCATACATACAGGACTAGAGGAACCTTCCCTACCATACAGGACTAGAGGAACCTTCCCTACCATACAGGACTAGAGGAACCTTCCCTACCATACAGGACTAGAGGAACCTTCCCTACCATACAGGACTAGAGGAACCTTCCCTACCATACAGGACTAGAGGAACCTTCCCTACCATACAGGACTAGAGGAACCTTCCCTACCATACAGGACTAGAGGAACCTTCCCTACCATACAGGACTAGAGGAACCTTCCCTACCATACAGGACTAGAGGAACCTTCCCTACCATACATACAGGACTAGAGGAACCTTCCCTACCATACAGGACTAGAGGAACCTTCCCTTCCATACAAGACTAGAGGAACCTTCCCTACCATACAGGACTAGAGGAACCTTCCCTACCATACAGGACTAGAGGAACCTTCCCTACCATACATACAGGACTAGAGGAACCTTCCCTACCATACAGGACTAGAGGAACCTTCCCTACCATACAGGACTAGAGGAACCTTCCCTACCATACAGGACTAGAGGAACCTTCCCTACCATACAGGACTAGAGGAACCTTCCCTACCATACAGGACTAGAGGAACCTTCCCTACCATACAGGACTAGAGGAACCTTCCCTACCATACAGGACTAGAGGAACCTTCCCTACCATACAGGACTAGAGGAACCTTCCCTACCATACAGGACTAGAGGAACCTTCCCTACCATACAGGACTAGAGGAACCTTCCCTACCATACAGGACTAGAGGAACCTTCCCTACCATACAGGACTAGAGGAACCTTCCCTACCATACAGGACTAGAGGAACCTTCCCTACCATACAGGACTAGAGGAACCTTCCCTACCATACAGGACTAGAGGAACCTTCCCTACCATACAGGACTAGAGGAACCTTCCCTACCATACAGGACTAGAGGAACCTTCACTACCATACATACAGGACTAGAGGAACCTTCCCTACCATACAGGACTAGAGGAACCTTCCCTACCATACAGGACTAGAGGAACCTTCCCTACCATACAGGACTAGAGGAACCTTCCCTACCATACAGGACTAGAGGAACCTTCCCTACCATACATACAGGACTAGAGGAACCTTCCCTACCATACAGGACTAGAGGAACCTTCCCTACCATACAGGACTAGAGGAACCTTCCCTACCATACAGGACTAGAGGAACCTTCCCTACCATACAGGACTAGAGGAACCTTCCCTACCATACAGGACTAGAGGAACCTTCCCTACCATACAGGACTAGAGGAACCTTCCCTACCATACAGGACTAGAGGAACCTTCCCTACCATACAGGACTAGAGGAACCTTCCCTACCATACATACAGGACTAGAGGAACCTTCCCTACCATACAGGACTAGAGGAACCTTCCCTACCATACAGGACTAGAGGAACCTTCCCTACCATACATACAGGACTAGAGGAACCTTCCCTACCATACAGGACTAGAGGAACCTTCCCTACCATACAGGACTAGAGGAACCTTCCCTACCATACAGGACTAGAGGAACCTTCCCTACCATACAGGACTAGAGGAACCTTCCCTACCATACAGGACTAGAGGAACCTTCCCTACCATACAGGACTATAGGAACCTTCCCTACCATACAGGACTAGAGGAACCTTCCCTACCATACAGGACTAGAGGAACCTTCCCTACCATACAGGACTAGAGGAACCTTCCCCACCATACAGGACTAGAGGAACCTTCCCTACCATACAATCAGGACTAGAGGAACCTTCCCTACCATACAGGACTAGAGGAACCTTCCCTACCATACAGGACTAGAGGAACCTTCCCTACCATACAGGACTAGAGGAACCTTCCCTACCATACAGGACTAGAGGAACCTTCCCTACCATACATACAGGACTAGAGGAACCTTCCCCACCATACATACAGGACTAGAGGAACCTTCCCTACCATACATACAGGACTAGAGGAACCTTCCCTACCATACAGGACTAGAGGAACCTTCCCCTACCATACATACAGGACTAGAGGAACCTTCCCTACCATACATACAGGACTAGAGGAACCTTCCCTACCATACAGGACTAGAGGAACCTTCCCTACCATACAGGACTAGAGGAACCTTCCCTACCATACAGGACTAGAGGAACCTTCCCTACCATACATACAGGACTAGAGGAACCTTCCCTACCATACAGGACTAGAGGAACCTTCCCTACCATACAGGACTAGAGGAACCTTCCCTACCATACAGGACTAGAGGAACCTTCCCTACCATACAGGACTAGAGGAACCTTCCCTACCATACATACAGGACTAGAGGAACCTTCCCTACCATACAGGACTAGAGGAACCTTCCCTACCATACAGGACTAGAGGAACCTTCCCTACCATACATACAGGACTAGAGGAACCTTCCCTACCATACAGGGCTAGAGGAACCTTCCCTACCATACAGGACTAGAGGAACCTTCCCTACCATACAGGACTAGAGGAACCTTCCCTACCATACAGGACTAGAGGAACCTTCCCTACCATACAGGACTAGAGGAACCTTCCCTACCATACAGGACTAGAGGAACCTTCCCTACCATACAGGACTAGAGGAACCTTCCCTACCATACAGGACTAGAGGAACCTTCCCTACCATACAGGACTAGAGGAACCTTCCCTACCATACAGGACTAGAGGAACCTTCCCTACCATACAGGACTAGAGGAACCTTCCCTACCATACAGGACTAGAGGAACCTTCCCTACCATACATACAGGACTAGAGGAACCTTCCCTACCATACAGGACTAGAGGAACCTTCCCTACCATACAGGACTAGAGGAACCTTCCCTACCATACAGGACTAGAGGAACCTTCCCTACCATACAGGACTAGAGGAACCTTCCCTACCATACATACAGGACTAGAGGAACCTTCCCTACCATACATACAGGACTAGAGGAACCTTCCCTACCATACATACAGGACTAGAGGAACCTTCCCTACCATACATACAGGACTAGAGGAACCTTCCCTACCATACAGGACTAGAGGAACCTTCCCTACCATACAGGACTAGAGGAACCTTCCCTACCATACAGGACTAGAGGAACCTTCCCTACCATACAGGACTAGAGGAACCTTCCCTACCATACAGGACTAGAGGAACCTTCCCTACCATACAGGACTAGAGGAACCTTCCCTACCATACAGGACTAGAGGAACCTTCCCTACCATACAGGACTAGAGGAACCTTCCCTACCATACATACAGGACTAGAGGAACCTTCCCTACCATACAGGACTAGAGGAACCTTCCCTACCATACATACAGGACTAGAGGAACCTTCCCTACCATACAGGACTAGAGGAACCTTCCCTACCATACAGGACTAGAGGAACCTTCCCTACCATACAGGACTAGAGGAACCTTCCCTACCATACAGGACTAGAGGAACCTTCCCTACCATACATACAGGACTAGAGGAACCTTCCCTACCATACAGGACTAGAGGAACCTTCCCTACCATACATACAGGACTAGAGGAACCTTCCCTACCATACAGGACTAGAGGAACCTTCCCTACCATACAGGACTAGAGGAACCTTCCCTACCATACAGGACTAGAGGAACCTTCCCTACCATACAGGACTAGAGGAACCTTCCCTACCATACAGGACTAGAGGAACCTTCCCTACTCATACAGGACTAGAGGAACCTTCCCTACCATACAGGACTAGAGGAACCTTCCCTACCATACAGGACTAGAGGAACCTTCCCTACCATACAGGACTAGAGGAACCTTCCCTACCATACAGGACTAGAGGAACCTTCCCTACCATACAGGACTAGAGGAACCTTCCCTACCATACAGGACTAGAGGAACCTTCCCTACCATACAGGACTAGAGGAACCTTCCCTACCATACAGGACTAGAGGAACCTTCCCTACCATACAGGACTAGAGGAACCTTCCCTACCATACAGGACTAGAGGAACCTTCCCTACCATACAGGACTAGAGGAACCTTCCCTACCATACAGGACTAGAGGAACCTTCCTACCATACATACAGGACTAGAGGAACCTTCCCTACCATACAGGACTAGAGGAACCTTCCCTAACATACAGGACTAGAGGAACCTTCCCTACCATACAGGACTAGAGGAACCTTCCCTACCATACAGGACTAGAGGAACCTTCCCTTCCATACAAGGACTAGAGGAACCTTCCCTACCATACAGGACTAGAGGAACCTTCCCTACCATACATACAGGACTAGAGGAACCTTCCCTACCATACAGGACTAGAGGAACCTTCCCTACCATACAGGACTAGAGGAACCTTCCCTACCATACAGGACTAGAGGAACCTTCCCTACCATACAGGACTAGAGGAACCTTCCCTACCATACAGGACTAGAGGAACCTTCCCTACCATACAGGACTAGAGGAACCTTCCCTACCATACAGGACTAGAGGAACCTTCCCTACCATACAGGACTAGAGGAACCTTCCCTACCATACAGGACTAGAGGAACCTTCCCTACCATACAGGACTAGAGGAACCTTCCCTACCATACAGGACTAGAGGAACCTTCCCTACCATACAGGACTAGAGGAACCTTCCCTACCATACAGGACTAGAGGAACCTTCCCTAACATACAGGACTAGAGGAACCTTCCCTACCATACAGGACTAGAGGAACCTTCCCTACCATACAGGACTAGAGGAACCTTCCCTACCATACAGGACTAGAGGAACCTTCCCTACCATACAGGACTAGAGGAACCTTCCCTACCATACAGGACTAGAGGAACCTTCCCTACCATACATACAGGACTAGAGGAACCTTCACTACCATACAGGACTAGAGGAACCTTCCCTACCATACAGGACTAGAGGAACCTTCCCTACCATACAGGACTAGAGGAACCTTCCCTACCATACAGGACTAGAGGAACCTTCCCTACCATACATACAGGACTAGAGGAACCTTCCCTACCATACAGGACTAGAGGAACCTTCCCTACCATACAGGACTAGAGGAACCTTCCCTACCATACAGGACTAGAGGAACCTTCCCTACCATACAGGACTAGAGGAACCTTCCCTACCATACAGGACTAGAGGAACCTTCCCTACCATACTACAGGACTAGAGGAACCTTCCCTACCATACAGGACTAGAGGAACCTTCCTACCATACAGGACTAGAGGAACCTTCCTACCATACAGGACTAGAGGAACCTTCCCTACCATACAGGACTAGAGGAACCTTCCCTACCATACATACAGGACTAGAGGAACCTTCCCTACCATACAGGACTAGAGGAACCTTCCCTACCATACATACAGGACTAGAGGAACCTTCCCTACCATACAGGACTAGAGGAACCTTCCCTACCATACAGGACTAGAGGAACCTTCCCTACCATACAGGACTAGAGGAACCTTCCCTACCATACATACAGGACTAGAGGAACCTTCCCTACCATACAGGACTAGAGGAACCTTCCCTACCATACAGGACTAGAGGAACCTTCCCTACCATACAGGACTAGAGGAACCTTCCCTACCATACAGGACTAGAGGAACCTTCCCTACCATACATACAGGACTAGAGGAACCTTCCCTACCATACATACAGGACTAGAGGAACCTTCCCTACCATACAGGACTAGAGGAACCTTCCCTACCATACAGGACTAGAGGAACCTTCCCTACCATACAGGACTAGAGGAACCTTCCCTACCATACAGGACTAGAGGAACCTTCCCTACCATACAGGACTAGAGGAACCTTCCCTACCATACAGACAGGACTAGAGGAACCTTCCCTACCATACAGGACTAGAGGAACCTTCCCTACCATACTACAGGACTAGAGGAACCTTCCCTACCATACAGGACTAGAGGAACCTTCCCTACCATACAGGACTAGAGGAACCTTCCCTACCATACAGGACTAGAGGAACCTTCCCTACCATACAGGACTAGAGGAACCTTCCCTACCATACATACAGGACTAGAGGAACCTTCCCTACCATACAGGACTAGAGGAACCTTCCCTACCATACAGGACTAGAGGAACCTTCCCTACCATACAGGACTAGAGGAACCTTCCCTACCATACAGGACTAGAGGAACCTTCCCTACCATACAGGACTAGAGGAACCTTCCCTACCATACAGGACTAGAGGAACCTTCCCTACCATACAGGACTAGAGGAACCTTCCCTACCATACAGGACTAGAGGAACCTTCCCTACCATACATACAGGACTAGAGGAACCTTCCCTACCATACAGGACTAGAGGAACCTTCCCTACCATACAGGACTAGAGGAACCTTCCCTACCATACAGGACTAGAGGAACCTTCCCTACCATACAGGACTAGAGGAACCTTCCCTACCATACAGGACTAGAGGAACCTTCCCTACCATACATACAGGACTAGAGGAACCTTCCCTACCATACAGGACTAGAGGAACCTTCCCTACCATACAGGACTAGAGGAACCTTCCCTACCATACAGGACTAGAGGAACCTTCCCTACCATACAGGACTAGAGGAACCTTCCCTACCATACAGGACTAGAGGAACCTTCCCTACCATACAGGACTAGAGGAACCTTCCCTACCATACAGGACTAGAGGAACCTTCCCTACCATACATACAGGACTAGAGGAACCTTCCCTACCATACAGGACTAGAGGAACCTTCCCTACCATACAACAGGACTAGAGGAACCTTCCCTACCATACAGGACTAGAGGAACCTTCCCTACCATACAGGACTAGAGGAACCTTCCCTACCATACATACAGGACTAGAGGAACCTTCCCTACCATACATACAGGACTAGAGGAACCTTCCCTACCATACAGGACTAGAGGAACCTTCCCTACCATACTAGGACTAGAGGAACCTTCCCTACCATACAGGACTAGAGGAACCTTCCCTACCATACATACAGGACTAGAGGAACCTTCCCTACCATACATACAGGACTAGAGGAACCTTCCCTACCATACATACA
>NW_027675475.1:0-17500 GCF_965601325.2 Salmo salar
TAGTTAACTTGTGTGTTTCTGACAGACAGAACAGTTTGACAACTGGCTAACGCCCTGGTAGTGTTCCTGGTTTGGTTAGCACGTCGTTAGCTACCGGGCTAGCACTGTTAGTTAGCTACAGTCCGACCAGTCACACAACTAACTAGTTACAGTCCGACCAGTCACACAGCTAGTTAGCTACCGGGCTAGCACTGCTAACTAGCTAGTTACAGTCCGACCAGTCACACAGCTAGTTAGCTACCGGGCTAGCACTGCTAGTTAGCTAGTTACAGTCCGACCAGTCACACAGCTAGTTAGCTACCGGGCTAGCACTGCTAGTTAGCTAGTTACAGTCCGACCAGTCACACAGCTAGTTAGCTACCGGGCTAGCACTGCTAACTAGCTACAGTCCGACCAGTCACACAGCTAGTTAGCTACCGGGCTAGCACTGCTAACTAACTAGCTACAGTCCGACCAGTCACACAGCTAGTTAGCTACCGGGCTAGCACTACTAACTAGCTACAGTCCGACCAGTCACACAGCTAGTTAGCTACCGGGCTAGCACTACTAACTAGCTACAGTCCGACCAGTCACACAGCTAGTTAGCTACCGGGCTAGCACTACTAACTAGCTACAGTCAGACCAGTCAAACAGCTAGTTAGTTACAGTCCGACCAGTCACACAGCCACACAGCCAGTTAGCTACCGGGCTAGCACTGCTAACTAACTAGCTACAGTCAGACCAGTCACACAGCTAGTTAGTTACAGTCCGACCAGTCACACTGCTAGTTAGCTACAGTCAGACCAGTCACACAGCTAGTTAGTTACAGTCCGACCAGTCACACTGCTAGCTAGCTACAGCCCGACCAGTCACACAGCTAGTTAGCTACCGGGCTAGCACTGCTAACTAGTTACAGTCCGACCAGTCACACAGCTAGTTAGCTAACTACCTATCGTTTACCCGTCAAGAATAATGGTCCGGAAGGTAAATATAATGGTTGTTGTTGTTGTCTTACTTTGAAGTCGTTTCCAGAGAGGTCTACCCCCCGGATAAAAGGAAGGACTCCGGTGGCAGCCATTTGTGCTTCGGGAAACCGTCAGGTCGGTCGGTCGGTGTCCGGTTTGTGTCGGTGTCCGGTTTATGTCGGTGTCCGGTTTGTGTCGGTGTTTGGGTTATCAGGGCGGAGCGGATGGTGCTCACTAGTTACCACAGCCACAAAGCAGTCATCAACCTCGTTTATATCTACAATTTATCTGATTAAAATGTGTTTTTTTTTTTTTAAACCTTACCCATACAGGGAATCTTACGCTTAACCTTATATTAAATGCATATTTTTGTATTTTTTTTTTTTTTCATACATTTTTACGATATAGCCAAATATGTAGCGGTGGTAAGTTGACTTTGTGGGTGTGAAGGACTGGGGGGAAATCCTGCTTTTGTCAAATGAACATAAGATTTGACTTTTCGTAGCAGACTAGGATAATTAAGTTAATAAGGATAAAAAGGCGTTAGCCAAAATTCCTAAACATTTGACAGAACAACAGCTGTCGGGACCCGGAAACACCCTTGCGGTCTGGTGGAACCGGAACAGGAAGTCGCCGACTCAGGAGACAGCTGCCATAGAAACTTCACTATAACTCTCTGAAGTCAAATCAATCAACATTAAAATGATCCATAATCAAAGATATATTCTAGTTTCGCCCAATTCCTCTTCTGCTATGATCGAACCAATATTTCCATTTAATTTAATATCATCAAGTCCTTCCTACTGTAACTTAGTAAATATTAAATCAACATTATATGGGAGAGATTTTAGAGGCACTTGTCAGAACTGTCAGACAGAATACAGGACAACAGATTGCTGCGATCAGTGATTTCTTAAAATATAAACATTCATAAATAACAGTATTAATCTTCTCTTTCTCCTCCTAGCTGGTATTTTGGATTTATAATTCTGTTCTTTAGTCCAATGTTACATATTGGGGAAAAAAAACGCCATTCAAATTCATTCATTTATTTCTCTGTGAAATATCGATTAATTCACTCATTCTCCATGTCATTTTAAATGTAGTCCCAAATGAACCCAGTCCCCGTCCCCGTCCTGTCCCAAATGAACCCAATCCCTCTCGTGTCCCAAATTAACCCAGTCCCTCTCTT
This sequence comes from Salmo salar, assembly GCF_965601325.2. NCBI lineage: Eukaryota > Metazoa > Chordata > Actinopteri > Salmoniformes > Salmonidae > Salmo > Salmo salar. Next base: position 2,137 of record NW_027675475.1, read on the forward strand.
CTCCTGTCCCAAATGAACCCTGGTTTAACACCTCTCTAAGCTGACCTCTGTCAGGGAACAATTTCACACTGGAGGGGGTCAGAGCATCTCCATGGCAGCAGTGGGATCAGGGGGTTAAAGGTCAGCGTTGAGGGCAGGTGACACGTGTGTGTCCGGGCAGGTGACAGATTCCACAGGTACGGGGTTTCCTAGCGACGGGGGGTTTGGTGGTGGGGGGGGCTAGTCCTCCCCCAGTCTCCCTCCCCCTCTTCCCCCAGTCTCCCCCTCTTCCTCCAGAACCTGGTAGAGACACAGACAGAGGAAATGGGGGGGTGGGGTGTGTTACAGCGTGTGTTACAGTGTGTGTGTGTTACAGTGTGTGTTACAGTGTGTGTTACAGCGTGTGTGTGTTACAGCGTGTGTGTGTTACAGTGTGTGTTACAGTGGGTGTGTGTTACAGTGTGTGTTACAGTGTGTGTTACAGTGTGTGTTACAGTGTGTGTTACAGTGTGTGTTACAGTGTGTGTGTGTTACAGTGTGTGTTACAGTGTGTGTTACAGTGTGTGTTACAGTGTGTGTTACAGTGTGTGTGTGTTACAGTGTGTGTGTGTTACAGCGTGTGTGTGTTACAGTGTGTGTTACAGTGTGTGTGTGTTACAGCGTGTGTTACAGCGTGTGTTACAGTGTGTGTGTGTTACAGTGTGTGTTACAGCGTGTGTTACAGCGTGTGTGTGTTACAGTGTGTGTTACAGTGTGTGTGTGTTACAGTGTGTGTGTGTTACAGTGTGTGTTACAGTGGGTGTGTGTTACAGTGTGTGTTACAGTGTGTGTGTGTTACAGTGTGTGTTACAGTGTGTGTGTGTTACAGTGTGTGTTACAGTGTGTGTTACAGCGTGTGTGTGTGTGTGTGTTACAGCGTGTGTTTCAGTGTGTGTGTGTGTGTGTGTGTTACAGCGTGTGTGTGTGTGTGTGTGTGTCTGTGTGTTACAGCGTGTGTGTGTGTGTGTGTGTGTTACAGCGTGTGTGTGTGTGTGTGTGTGTCTGTGTGTGTGTGTGTGTGTGTGTGTGTTACAGCGTGTGTGTGTGTGTGTGTGTGTTACAGCGTGTGTGTGTGTGTTACAGCGTGTGTGTGTGTGTGTGTGTGTGTGTGTGTGTTACAGCGTGTGTGTGTGTGTGTGTGTGTGTGTGTGTGTGTGTGTGTGTGTGTGTGTGTGTGTGTGCGTGTGTGTGTGTGTGTGTGTGTTACAGCGTGTGTGTCGTTACCCGGCGGTGGGATGTTCTCGTCAGCCCAGAGGAAGAATCCACACTGTTGATCTCTGAGTTTCCCACAAGTGTAGAAAACTCTTCCTTTATTATGTCCTTCCTTCTGCACCGTCCTCTGAACCGCTGGCTCACAGCAGTTACACACCACCTCCTCCCTCCCTCCTCCCCCCACCCCAACGGAGGACCCGGGGGGCTGCTGTGGCCCGCTGGGTGGCGCCCCCTGGGGGCCCGGAGGGTAAATGTTAATGTCGGGCTGGTCGGACCACAGGAAGAAGATACAGCCTCCAGAGGAACACTTGTAGAACCGTCTACCCCGGTTCGGTCCGTCTTTCGTCACCGTGAGGAGGACCGCCTCCGACCCGCAGTTACACACGGTGATGTCGCCACCTCTGGGGTCAGGGCGAGGTCTAGGCTGATTGGTTGCGGTGTCTCCTCTTCCTCCTCCTCTTCCTCCCCCAGTTGCTCCTCCTCCTCCTCCTCCTCCTCCTCCTCCTCTTCCTCCCCCAGCTCCTCCTCCTCCTCTTCCTCCCCCAGCTCCTCCTCCTCTTCCTCCCCCAGCTGCTCCTCCTCCTCCTCCTCTTCCTCCCCCAGCTGCTCCTCCTCCTCCTCCTCTTCCTCCCCCAGCACCTCCTCTTCCTCCCGCCACCCCTCCTCCTCCTCCACCAACTCTGAGGTATTTGAGGTTTAGCACCTCCCTCAGCGTCTCGTCACACCCTCCGATGCAGCCGACAAACTCCAGCGGCATCATGGGAGGAAGGCTGCCTCGTCGAAACTTCAACTTTAACCTGTAGAGAAGAAGAGCCGGGAGGATATATCAGTAGTCCCAGTCCATTGGTGGATTTATAGTGTATTATAATAGAGGATATATCAGTAGTCCCAGTCCATTGGTGGATTTATAGTGTATTATAATAGAGGATATATCAGTAGTCCCAGTCCATTGGTGGATTTATAGTGTATTATAATAGAGGATATATCAGTAGTCCCAGTCCATTGGTGGATTTATAGTGTATTATAATAGAGGATATATCAGTAGTCCCAGTCCGTTGGTGGATTTATAGTGTATTATAATAGAGGATATATCAGTAGTCCCAGTCCATTGGTGGATTTATAGTGTATTATAATAGAGGATATATCAGTAGTCCCAGTCCGTTGGTGGATTTATAGTGTATTATAATAGAGGATATATCAGTAGCCCCAGTCCATTGGTGGATTTATAGTGTATTATAATAGAGGATATATCAGTAGTCCCAGTCCATTGGTGGATTTATAGTGTATTATAATAGAGGATATATCAGTAGTCCCAGTCCATTGGTGGATTTATAGTGTATTATAATAGAGGATATATCAGTAGTCCCAGTCCATTGGTGGATTTATAGTGTATTATAATAGAGGATATATCAGTAGTCCCAGTCCATTGGTGGATTTATAGTGTATTATAATAGAGGATATATCAGTAGTCCCAGTCCATTGGTGGATTTATAGTGTATTATAATAGAGGATATATCAGTAGTCCCAGTCCATTGGTGGATTTATAGTGTATTATAATAGAGGATATATCAGTAGTCCCAGTCCATTGGTGGATTTATAGTGTATTATAATAGAGGATATATCAGTAGTCCCAGTCCATTGGTGGATTTATAGTGTATTATAATAGAGGATATATCAGTAGTCCCAGTCCATTGGTTGGATTTATAGTGTATTATAATAGAGGATATATCAGTAGTCCCAGTCCATTGGTGGATTTATAGTGTATTATAATAGAGGATATATCAGTAGTCCCAGTCCATTGGTGGATTTATAGTGTATTATAATAGAGGATATATCAGTAGTCCCAGTCCATTGGTTGGATTTATAGTGTATTATAATAGAGGATATATCAGTAGTCCCAGTCCATTGGTGGATTTATAGTGTATTATAATAGAGGATATATCAGTAGCCCCAGTCCATTGGTGGATTTATAGTGTATTATAATAGAGGATATATCAGTAGCCCCAGTCCATTGGTGGATTTATAGTGTATTATAATAGAGGATATATCAGTAGTCCCAGTCCATTGGTGGATTTATAGTGTATTATAATAGAGGATATATCAGTAGTCCCAGTCCATTGGTGGATTTATAGTGTATTATAATAGAGGATATATCAGTAGTCCCAGTCCATTGGTGGATTTATAGTGTATTATAATAGAGGATATATCAGTAGTCCCAGTCCATTGGTGGATTTATAGTGTATTATAATAGAGGATATATCAGTAGTCCCAGTCCATTGGTGGATTTATAGTGTATTATAATAGAGGATATATCAGTAGTCCCAGTCCATTGGTTGGATTTATAGTGTATTATAATAGAGGATATATCAGTAGTCCCAGTCCATTGGTGGATTTATAGTGTATTATAATAGAGGATATATCAGTAGTCCCAGTCCATTGGTGGATTTATAGTGTATTTTAATAGAGGATATATCAGTAGTCCCAGTCCATTGGTGGATTTATAGTGTATTATAATAGAGGATATATCAGTAGTCCCAGTCCATTGGTGGATTTATAGTGTATTATAATAGAGGATATATCAGTAGTCCCAGTCCATTGGTGGATTTATAGTGTATTATAATAGAGGATATATCAGTAGTCCCAGTCCATTGGGTGGATTTATAGTGTATTATAATAGAGGATATATCAGTAGTCCCAGTCCATTGGTGGATTTATAGTGTATTATAATAGAGGATATATCAGTAGTCCCAGTCCATTGGTGGATTTATAGTGTATTATAATAGAGGATATATCAGTAGTCCCAGTCCATTGGTGGATTTATAGTGTATTATAATAGAGGATATATCAGTAGTCCCAGTCCATTGGTGGATTTATAGTGTATTATAATAGAGGATATATCAGTAGTCCCAGTCCATTGGTGGATTTATAGTGTATTATAATAGAGGATATATCAGTAGCCCCAGTCCATTGGTGGATTTATAGTGTATTATAATAGAGGATATATCAGTAGTCCCAGTCCATTGGTGGATTTATAGTGTATTATAATAGAGGATATATCAGTAGTCCCAGTCCATTGGTGGATTTATAGTGTATTATAATAGAGGATATATCAGTAGTCCCAGTCCATTGGTGGATTTATAGTGTATTATAATAGAGGATATATCAGTAGTCCCAGTCCATTGGTGGATTTATAGTGTATTATAATAGAGGATATATCAGTAGTCCCAGTCCATTGGTGGATTTATAGTGTATTATAATAGAGGATATATCAGTAGTCCCAGTCCATTGGTGGATTTATAGTGTATTATAATAGAGGATATATCTCCCAGCTCAGCTCATCAGGACTCTTTGATGTGGCTGGTTTATACCTGTCTGTCTCCACTACCATCAGGGCAGACAGACAGGTATAACAGACAGACAGGTATAACAGACAGACAGATATAACAGACAGACAGACAGACAGACAGACAGACAGACAGAAAGACAAGCATAACAGACAGACAGACAGGTATAACAGGCAGACAGACAGACAGACAGACAGACAGGTATAACAGACAGACAGACAGACAGACAGACAGACAGACAGACAGACAGACAGACAGACAGACAGACAGACAGACAGGTATAACAGACAGACAGACAGACAGACAGACAGACAGACAGACAGGTATAACAGACAGACAGACAGACAGACAGACAGACAGACAGACAGACAGACAGACAGACAGACAGACAGACAGACAGACAGGTACCTACATGTGAACGGGGCGTGGCTGACAGGTGGGACAGACAGACTCGTCTCTGTTGACCTCTAACACCGTGTCAGGAAACCACACGGAACACTTGCATTCTGGGTAACCAACGCAGGACAGGTACTTCCTGTTAGAGAGGAAGGAAGGGAAGATATTGACTAGCAGAGAAGCAGACTAAGATTGTATACCCTCCAAGACTTTGTGTAAAATGTTGTGAAAGTGATAAAAATGTCAGTATGGAAAAGAACTAATCTTCCTTCACAACAACAGAACCAACCTTCCTTCACAACAACAGAACCAACCTTCCTTCACAACAACAGAACTAACCTTCATTCCTTCACAACAACAGAACTAACATTCCTTCACAACAACAGAACCAACCTTCCTTCACAACAACAGAACTAACCTTCCTTCACAACAACAGAACTAACCTTCCTTCACAACAACAGAACCAACCTTCCTTCACAACAACAGAACTAACCTTCCTTCACAACAACAACAGAACTAACCTTCCTTCACAACAACAGAACTAACCTTCCTTCACAACAACAGAACTAACCTTCCTTCCTTCACAACAACAGAACCAACCTTCCTTCACAACAGCAGAACTAACCTTCCTTCACAACAACAGAACTAATCTTCCTTCACAACAGAACCAACCTTCCTTCACAACAACAGAACTAACCTTCCTTCACAACAACAGAACCAAGCTTCCTTCCTTCACAACAACAGAACTAACCTTCCTTCCTTCACAACAACAGAACTAACCTTCCTTCACAACAACAGAACTAACCTTCGTTCACAACAACAGAACTAACCTTCCTTCACAACAACAGAACCAACCTTCCTTCACAACAGCAGAACTAACCTTCCTTCACAACAACAGAACTAATCTTCCTTCACAACAGAACCAACCTTCCTTCACAACAACAGAACTAACCTTCCTTCACAACAACAGAACCAAGCTTCCTTCCTTCACAACAACAGAACTAACCTTCCTTCCTTCACAACAACAGAACTAACCTTCCTTCACAACAACAGAACTAACCTTCGTTCACAACAACAGAACTAACCTTCCTTCACAACAACAGAACCAACCTTCCTTCACAACAACAGAACCAACCTTCCTTCACAACAACAGAACTAATCTTCCTTCACAACAACAGAACCAACCTTCCTTCCTTCACAACAACAGAACTAACCTTCCTTCACAACAACAGAACTAACCTTCCTTCACAACAACAGAACCAACCTTCCTTCCTTCACAACAACAGAACTAACCTTCCTTCACAACAACAGAACTAACCTTCCTTCCTTCACAACAACATAACCAACCTTCCTTCCTTCACAACAACAGAACTAACCTTCCTTCACAACAACAGAACTAACCTTCCTTCACAACAGCAGAACCAACCTTCCTTCACAACAACAGAACTAACCTTCCTTCACAACAACAACAGAACTAACCTTCCTTCACAACAACAGAACTAACCTTCCTTCACAACAACAGAACTGACCTTCCTTCACAACAACAGAACTAACCTTCCTTCACAACAACAGAACTAACCTTCCTTCACAACAACAGAACTAACCTTCCTTCCTTCACAACAACAACAGAACTAACCTTCCTTCACAACAACAGAACTAACCTTCCTTCACAACAACAGAACTAACCTTCGTTCCTTCACAACAACAGAACTAACCTTCCTTCACAACAACAGAACCAACCTTCCTTCACAACAACAGAACCAACCTTCCTTCACAACAACAGAACCAACCTTCCTTCACAACAACAGAACTAACCTTCCTTCACAACAACAGAACTAACCTTCCTTCCTTCACAACAACAGAACTAACCTTCCTTCACAACAACAGAACTAACCTTCCTTCACAACAACAGAACTAACCTTCCTTCCTTCACAACAACAGAACTAACCTTCCTTCACAACAACAGAACTAACCTTCCTTCACAACAACAGAACTAACCTTCCTTCACAACAAAAGAACTAACCTTCCTTCACAACAACAGAACTAACCTTCCTTCACAACAACAGAACTAACCTTCCTTCACAACAACAGAACCAACCTTCCTTCCTTCACAACAACAGAACTAACCTTCCTTCACAACAACAGAACTAACCTTCCTTCACAACAACAGAACTAACCTTCCTTCACAACAACAGAACTAACCTTCCTTCACAACAGCAGAACCAACCTTCCTTCACAACAACAGAACTAACCTTCCTTCACAACAACAGAACTAACCTTCGTTCCTTCACAACAACAGAACTAACCTTCCTTCACAACAACAGAACTAACCTTCCTTCACAACAACAGAACTAACCTTCCTTCACAACAACAGAACTAACCTTCCTTCACAACAACAGAACCAACCTTCCTTCATTCACAACAACAGAACTAACCTTCCTTCACAACAACAGAACCAACCTTCCTTCACAACAACAGAACTAACCTTCCTTCACAACAACAGAACTAACCTTCCTTCACAACAACAGAACTAACCTTCCTTCACAACAACAGAACCAACCTTCATTCCTTCACAACAACAGAACTAACCTTCATTCCTTCACAACAACAGAACCAACCTTCATTCCTTCACAACAACAGAACCAACCTTCCTTCACAACAACAGAACTAACCTTCGTTCCTTCACAACAACAGAACTAACCTTCCTTCACAACAACAGAACTAACCTCCCTTCCTTCACAACAACAGAACTAACCTTCCTTCACAACAACAGAACTAACCTTCCTTCACAACAACAGAACTAACCTTCCTTCACAACAACAGAACTAACCTTCCTTCACAACAACAGAACCAACCTTCCTTCACAACAACAGAACCAACCTTCCTTCACAACAACAGAACTAACCTTCCTTCACAACAACAGAACTAACCTTCGTTCACAACAACAGAACTAACCTTCCTTCACAACAACAGAACTAACCTTCCTTCACAACAGCAGAACTAACCTTCCTTCACAACAACAGAACTAACCTTCCTTCACAACAACAGAACCAACCTTCCTTCACAACAACAGAACTAACCTTCCTTCACAACAACAGAACCAACCTTCCTTCACAACAACAGAACCAACCTTCCTTCACAACAACAGAACTAACCTTCCTTCCTTCACAACAACAGAACTAACCTTCCTTCCTTCACAACAACAGAACTAACCTTCCTTCCTTCACAACAACAGAACTAACCTTCCTTCACAACAACAGAACCAACCTTCCTTCACAACAACAGAACCAACCTTCCTTCACAACAACAGAACTAACCTTCCTTCCTTCACAACAACAGAACTAACCTTCCTTCCTTCACAACAACAGAACTAACCTTCCTTCCCTCACAACAACAGAACTAACCTTCCTTCCCTCACAACAACAGAACTAACCTTCCTTCCTTCACAACAACAGAACTAACCTTCCTTCCTTCACAACAACAGAACTAACCTTCCTTCACAACAACAGAACTAACCTTCCTTCCCAACAACAGAACTAACCTTCCTTCACAACAACAGAACTAACCTTCCTTCACAACAACAGAACCAACCTTCCTTCACAACAACAGAACCAACCTTCCTTCACAACAACAGAACTAACCTTCCTTCACAACAACAGAACTAACCTTCCTTCACAACAACAGAACTAACCTTCCTTCACAACAACAGAACCAACCTTCCTTCACAACAACAGAACTAACCTTCCTTCAAAACAACAGAACTAACCTTCCTTCACAACAACAGAACCAACCTTCCTTCACAACAACAGAACCAACCTTCCTTCACAACAACAGAACTAACCTCCCTTCCTTCACAACAACAGAACTAACCTCCCTTCCTTCACAACAACAGAACTAACCTTCCTTCACAACAACAGAACCAACCTTCCTTCACAACAACAGAACTAACCTTCCTTCACAACAACAGAACTAACTTTCCTTCACAACAGCAGAACTAACCTTCCTTCACAACAACAGAACTAACCTTCATTCACAACAACAGAACCTTCCTTCCTTCACAACAACAGAACCAACCTTCCTTCACAACAACAGAACCAACCTTCCTTCACAACAACAGAACTAACCTTCCTTCACAACAACAGAACTAACCTTCCTTCACAACAACAGAAGCAACCTTCCTTCACAACAACAGAACTAACCTTCCTTCACAACAACAGAACCAACCTTCCTTCACAACAACAGAACCAACCTTCCTTCACAACAACAGAACTAACCTTCCTTCACAACAACAGAACTAACCTTCCTTCACAACAACAGAACCAACCTTCCTTCACAACAACAGAACTAACCTTCCTTCACAACAACAGAACTAACCTTCCTTCACAACAACAGAACCAACCTTCCTTCACAACAACAGAACTAACCTTCCTTCACAACAACAGAACTAACCTTCCTTCACAACAACAGAACTAACCTTCCTTCCTTCCTTCACAACAACAGAACTAACCTTCCTTCCTTCCTTCACAACAACAGAACTAACCTTCCTTCCTTCACAACAACAGAACTAACCTTCCTTCCTTCACAACAACAGAACTAACCTTCCTTCACAACAACAGAACCAACCTTCCTTCACAACAACAGAACTAACCTTCCTTCACAACAACAGAACTAACCTTCCTTCACAACAACAGAACTAACCTTCCTTCACAACAACAGAACTAACCTTCCTTCACAACAACAGAACTAACCTTGCTTCACAACAACAGAACCAACCTTCCTTCACAACAACAGAACTAACCTTCCTTCACAACAACAGAACCTTCCTTCCTTCACAACAACAGAACCAACCTTCCTTCACAACAACAGAACTAACCTTCCTTCCTTCACAACAACAGAACTAACCTTCCTTCCTTCACAACAACAGAACTAACCTTCCTTCCTTCACAACAACAGAACTAACCTTCCTTCCTTCACAACAACAGAACTAACCTTCCTTCACAACAACAGAACCAACCTTCCTTCACAACAACAGAACCAACCTTCCTTCACAACAACAGAACTAACCTTCCTTCCGTCACAACAACAGAACTAACCTTCCTTCCTTCACAACAACAGAACTAACCTTCCTTCCTTCACAACAACAGAACTAACCTTCCTTCACAACAACAGAACTAACCTTCCTTCACAACAACAGAACCAACCTTCCTTCACAACAACAGAACCAACCTTCCTTCACAACAACAGAACTAACCTTCCTTCACAACAACAGAACTAACCTTCCTTCACAACAACAGAACTAACCTTCCTTCACAACAACAGAACCAACCTTCCTTCACAACAACAGAACTAACCTTCCTTCAAAACAACAGAACTAACCTTCCTTCACAACAACAGAACCAACCTTCCTTCACAACAACAGAACCAACCTTCCTTCACAACAACAGAACTAACCTCCCTTCCTTCACAACAACAGAACTAACCTTCCTTCACAACAACAGAACTAACCTTCCTTCACAACAACAGAACCAACCTTCCTTCACAACAACAGAACTAACCTTCGTTCCTTCACAACAACAGAACTAACCTTCCTTCACAACAACAGAACTAACCTTCCTTCACAACAACAGAACTAACCTTCCTTCACAACAACAGAACCAACCTTCCTTCCTTCACAACAACAGAACTAACCTTCCTTCACAACAACAGAACCAACCTTCCTTCACAACAACAGAACTAACCTTCCTTCACAACAACAGAACCAACCTTCCTTCACAACAACAGAACTAACCTCCCTTCCTTCACAACAACAGAACTAACCTTCCTTCACAACAACAGAACTAACCTTCCTTCACAACAACAGAACCAACCTTCCTTCACAACAACAGAACTAACCTTCGTTCCTTCACAACAACAGAACTAACCTTCCTTCACAACAACAGAACTAACCTTCCTTCACAACAACAGAACTAACCTTCCTTCACAACAACAGAACTAACCTTCCTTCACAACAACAGAACCAACCTTCCTTCCTTCACAACAACAGAACTAACCTTCCTTCACAACAACAGAACCAACCTTCCTTCACAACAACAGAACTAACCTTCCTTCACAACAACAGAACTAACCTTCCTTCACAACAACAGAACCAACCTTCCTTCACAACAACAGAACTAACCTTCCTTCCTTCACAACAACAGAACTAACCTTCCTTCACAACAACAGAACCAACCTTCCTTCACAACAACAGAACTAACCTTCCTTCACAACAACAGAACTAACCTTCGTTCACAACAACAGAACTAACCTTCCTTCACAACAACAGAACTAACCTTCCTTCACAACAACAGAACTAACCTTCCTTCACAACAACAGAACTAACCTTCCTTCCTTCCTTCACAACAACAGAACTAACCTTCCTTCCTTCACAACAACAGAACTAACCTTCCTTCCTTCACAACAACAGAACTAACCTTCCTTCCTTCACAACAACAGAACTAACCTTCCTTCCTTCACAACAACAGAACCAACCTTCCTTCACAACAACAGAACTAACCTTCCTTCACAACAACAGAACTAACCTTCCTTCCTTCACAACAACAGAACTAACCTTCCTTCACAACAACAGAACCAACCTTCCTTCACAACAACAGAACTAACCTTCCTTCACAACAACAGAACTAACCTTCCTTCACAACAACAGAACTAACCTTCCTTCACAACAACAGAACTAACCTTCCTTCACAACAACAGAACTAACCTTCCTTCACAACAACAGAACCAACCTTCCTTCACAACAACAGAACTAACCTTCCTTCACAACAACAGAACCTTCCTTCCTTCACAACAACAGAACCAACCTTCCTTCACAACAACAGAACTAACCTTCCTTCCTTCACAACAACAGAACTAACCTTCCTTCCTTCACAACAACAGAACTAACCTTCCTTCCTTCACAACAACAGAACTAACCTTCCTTCACAACAACAGAACCAACCTTCCTTCACAACAACAGAACCAACCTTCCTTCACAACAACAGAACTAACCTTCCTTCCTTCACAACAACAGAACTAACCTTCCTTCCTTCACAACAACAGAACTAACCTTCCTTCCCTCACAACAACAGAACTAACCTTCCTTCCCTCACAACAACAGAACTAACCTTCCTTCCTTCACAACAACAGAACTAACCTTCCTTCCTTCACAACAACAGAACTAACCTTCCTTCACAACAACAGAACTAACCTTCCTTCACAACAACAGAACCAACCTTCCTTCACAACAACAGAACCAACCTTCCTTCACAACAACAGAACTAACCTTCCTTCACAACAACAGAACTAACCTTCCTTCACAACAACAGAACTAACCTTCCTTCACAACAACAGAACCAACCTTCCTTCACAACAACAGAACTAACCTTCCTTCAAAACAACAGAACTAACCTTCCTTCACAACAACAGAACCAACCTTCCTTCACAACAACAGAACCAACCTTCCTTCACAACAACAGAACTAACCTCCCTTCCTTCACAACAACAGAACTAACCTCCCTTCCTTCACAACAACAGAACTAACCTTCCTTCACAACAACAGAACCAACCTTCCTTCACAACAACAGAACTAACCTTCCTTCACAACAACAGAACTAACTTTCCTTCACAACAGCAGAACTAACCTTCCTTCACAACAACAGAACTAACCTTCATTCACAACAACAGAACCTTCCTTCCTTCACAACAACAGAACCAACCTTCCTTCACAACAACAGAACCAACCTTCCTTCACAACAACAGAACTAACCTTCCTTCACAACAACAGAACTAACCTTCCTTCACAACAACAGAACCAACCTTCCTTCACAACAACAGAACTAACCTTCCTTCACAACAACAGAACCAACCTTCCTTCACAACAACAGAACTAACCTTCCTTCCTTCCTTCACAACAACAGAACTAACCTTCCTTCCTTCCTTCACAACAACAGAACTAACCTTCCTTCCTTCACAACAACAGAACTAACCTTCCTTCCTTCACAACAACAGAACTAACCTTCCTTCACAACAACAGAACCAACCTTCCTTCACAACAACAGAACTAACCTTCCTTCACAACAACAGAACTAACCTTCCTTCACAACAACAGAACTAACCTTCCTTCACAACAACAGAACTAACCTTCCTTCACAACAACAGAACTAACCTTGCTTCACAACAACAGAACCAACCTTCCTTCACAACAACAGAACTAACCTTCCTTCACAACAACAGAACCTTCCTTCCTTCACAACAACAGAACCAACCTTCCTTCACAACAACAGAACTAACCTTCCTTCCTTCACAACAACAGAACTAACCTTCCTTCCTTCACAACAACAGAACTAACCTTCCTTCCTTCACAACAACAGAACTAACCTTCCTTCCTTCACAACAACAGAACTAACCTTCCTTCACAACAACAGAACCAACCTTCCTTCACAACAACAGAACCAACCTTCCTTCACAACAACAGAACTAACCTTCCTTCCTTCACAACAACAGAACTAACCTTCCTTCCCTCACAACAACAGAACTAACCTTCCTTCCCTCACAACAACAGAACTAACCTTCCTTCCTTCACAACAACAGAACTAACCTTCCTTCCTTCACAACAACAGAACTAACCTTCCTTCACAACAACAGAACTAACCTTCCTTCACAACAACAGAACCAACCTTCCTTCACAACAACAGAACTAACCTTCCTTCACAACAACAGAACTAACCTTCCTTCACAACAACAGAACTAACCTTCCTTCACAACAACAGAACCAACCTTCCTTCACAACAACAGAACTAACCTTCCTTCAAAACAACAGAACTAACCTTCCTTCACAACAACAGAACCAACCTTCCTTCACAACAACAGAACCAACCTTCCTTCACAACAACAGAACTAACCTCCCTTCCTTCACAACAACAGAACTAACCTTCCTTCACAACAACAGAACTAACCTTCGTTCCTTCACAACAACAGAACCAACCTTCCTTCACAACAACAGAACTAACCTTCCTTCACAACAACATAACTAACTTTCCTTCACAACAGCAGAACTAACCTTCCTTCACAACAACAGAACTAACCTTCCTTCACAACAACAGAACTAACCTTCCTTCACAACAACAGAACTAACCTTCCTTCACAACAACAGAACCAACCTTCCTTCACAACAACAGAACCAACCTTCCTTCACAACAACAGAACTAACCTTCCTTCACAACAACAGAACTAACCTTCCTTCCTTCACAACAACAGAACTAACCTTCCTTCCTTCACAACAACAGAACTAACCTTTTTTCACAACAACAGAACTAACCTTCCTTCACAACAACAGAACCAACCTTCCTTCCTTCACAACAACAGAACTAACCTTCCTTCACAACAACAGAACCAACCTTCCTTCCTTCACAACAACAGAACTAACCTTCCTTCACAACAACATAACTAACCTTCCTTCACAACAACAGAACTAACCTTCCTTCACAACAACAGAACTAACCTTCCTTCACAACAACAGAACTAACCTTCCTTCACAACAACAGAACTAACCTTCATTCCTTCACAACAACAGAACTAACCTTCCTTCACAACAACAGAACTAACCTTCCTTCACAACAACAGAACTAACCTTCATTCCTTCACAACAACAGAACTAACCTTCCTTCACAACAACAGAACTAACCTTCCTTCCTTCACAACAACAGAACTAACCTTCCTTCACAACAACAGAACTAACCTTCCTTCACAACAACAGAACTAACCTTCCTTCACAACAACAGAACTAACCTTCCTTCACAACAACAGAACTAACCTTCCTTCACAACAACAGAACTAACCTTCCTTCACAACAACAGAACTAACCTTCCTTCACAACAACAGAACTAACCTTCCTTCCTTCACAACAACAGAACTAACCTTCCTTCACAACAACAGAACTAACCTTCCTTCCTTCACAACAACAGAACTAACCTTCCTTCACAACAACAGAACTAACTTTCCTTCACAACAGCAGAACTAACCTTCCTTCACAACAACAGAACTAACCTTCCTTCACAACAACAGAACTAACCTTCCTTCACAACAACAGAACTAACCTTCCTTCACAACAACAGAACCAACCTTCCTTCACAACAACAGAACCAACCTTCCTTCACAACAACAGAACTAACCTTCCTTCCTTCACAACAACAGAACTAACCTTCCTTCACAACAACAGAACTAACCTTCCTTCACAACAACAGAACCAACCTTCCTTCCTTCACAACAACAGAACTAACCTTCCTTCACAACAACAGAACCAACCTTCCTTCCTTCACAACAACAGAACTAACCTTCCTTCACAACAACAGAACTAACCT
>NW_027675475.1:22500-35000 GCF_965601325.2 Salmo salar
GATCCAGAGCCTCTACAGTAGTGAGTCATTTAACAGAAGGGAGTCATTTAGCAGTAGGGAGTCATTTAGCAGTAGGGAGTCATTTAGCAGTAGGGAGTCATTTAGCAGTAGGGAGTCATTTAGCAGTAGGGAGTCATTTAGCAGTAGGGAGTCATTTAGCAAACTCTCTTATCCAGAGCCACAACAGTAGGGAGTCATTTAGCAGTAGGGAGTCATTTAGCAGTAGGGAGTCATTTAGCAGTAGGGAGTCATTTAGCAGTAGGGAGTCATTTAGCAGTAGGGAGTCATGTAGCAGTAGGGAGTCATTTAGCAGTAGGGAGTCATTTAGCAGACTCTCTGATCCAGAGCCACTACAGTAGTGAGTCATTTAGCAGACTCTCTGATCCAGAGCCACTACAGTAGGGAGTCATTTAGTAGACTCTCTGATCCAGAGCCACTACAGTAGGGAGTCATTTAGCAGTAGTGAGTCATTTAGCAGACTCTCTGATCCAGAGCCACTACAGTAGGGAGTCATTTAGCAGACTCTCTGATCCAGAGCCACTACAGTAGGGAGTCATTTAGCAGTAGTGAGTCATTTAGCAGACTCTCTGATCCAGAGCCACTACAGTAGGGAGTCATTTAGCAGACTCTCTGATTCAGAGCCACTACAGTAGGGAGTCATTTAGCAGACTCTCTGATCCAGAGCCACTACAGTAGGGAGTCATTTAGCAGTAGTGAGTCATTTAGCAGACTCTCTGATCCAGAGCCAATCAAAATACATTTTAATACAATTTTTTAACATAAAATGTGGAAAAAGTCCAGGGGTGTGAATACTTTCAGAAGGCCCGGTACCTACCCTCCACCCCCCTTCCCCCCAGTACCTACCCACCCCCCTTCCGCCGTACGTACCCTCCACCAGTCCCCCCAGTACCTAGCCTCCACCAGTCCCTTCCCCCCAGTACCCTCCACCAGTCCCTTCCCCCCAGTACCTACCCTCCACCAGTCCCTTCTCCCAGTACTTACCCTCCACCAGTCCCTTCTCCCAGTACTTACCCTCCACCAGTCCCTGCCCCCAGTACCTACCCTCCACCAGTCCCTTCTCCCAGTACCTACCCTCCACCAGTCCCATCCCCCCAGTACCTACCCTCCACCAGTCCCTTCCCCCAGTACCTACCCTCCACCAGTCCCTTCCCCCAGAACCTACCCTCCACCAGTCCCTTCCCCCAGTACCTACCCTCCACCAGTCCCTTCCCCCCAGTACCTACCCTCCACCAGTCCCTTCCCCCAGTACCTACCCTCCACCAGTCCCTTCCCCCCAGTACCTACCCTCCACCAGTCCCTTCCCCCAGTACCTACCCTCCACCAGTCCCTTCCCCCCAGTACCTACCCTCCACCAGTCCCTTCCCCCCAGTACCTACCCTCCACCAGTCCCCCCAGTACCTACCCTCCACCAGTCCCTTCCCCCCAGTACCTACCCTCCACCAGTCCCTTCCCCCCAGTACCTACCCTCCACCAGTCCCCCCAGTACCTACCCTCCACCAGTCCCATCCCCCAGTACCTACCCTCCACCAGTCCCCCCAGTACCTACCCTCCACCAGTCCCTTCCCCCCAGGACCTACCCTCCACCAGTCCCCCCAGTACCTACCCTCCACCAGTCCCATCCCCCAGTACCTACCCTCCACCAGTCCCCCCAGTACCTACCCTCCACCAGTCCCATCCCCCAGTACCTACCCTCCACCAGTCCCTTCCCCCCAGTACCCTCCACCAGTCCCTTCCCCCAGTACCTACCCTCCACCAGTCCCATCCCCCCAGTACCTACCCTCCACCAGTCCCTTCCCCCCAGTACCTACCCTCCACCAGTCCCTTCCCCCCAGTACCTACCCTCCACCAGTCCCTTCCCCCCAGTACCTACCCTCCACCAGTCCCATCCCCCAGTACCTAGCCTCCACCAGTCCCTTCCCCCCAGTACCTACCCTCCACCAGTCCCTTCCCCCCAGTACCTACCCTCCACCAGTCCCTTCCCCCAGTACCTACCCTCCACCAGTCCCCCCAGTACCTACCCTCCACCAGTCCCTTCCCCCCAGTACCTACCCTCCACCAGTCCCTTCCCCCCAGTACCTACCCTCCACCAGTCCCTTCCCCCCAGTACCTACCCTCCACCAGTCCCTTCCCCCAGTACCTACCCTCCACCAGTCCCTTCCCCCAGTACCTACCCTCCACCAGTCCCATCCCCCCAGTACGTACCCTCCACCAGTCCCCCCAGTACCTACCCTCCACCAGTCCCATCCCCCCAGTACCTACCCTCCACCAGTCCCTTCCCCCCAGTACCTACCCTCCCCCAGTCCCCCCAGTACCTACCCTCCACCAGTCCCCCCAGTAACTACCCTCCACCAGTCCCATCCCCAGTACCTACCCTCCACCAGTCCCCCCAGTACCTACCCTCCACCAGTCCCATCCCCCCAGTACCTACCCTCCACCAGCCCCCCCCAGTACTTACCCTCCACCAGTCCCATCCCCCCAGTACCTACCCTCCACCAGTCCCTTCCCCCCAGTACCTACCCTCCACCAATCCCCCCAGTACCTACCCTCCACCAGTCCCCCCAGTACCTACCCTCCACCAGTCCCTTCCCCCCAGTACCCTCCACCAGTCCCATCCCCCCAGTACCTACCCTCCACCAGTCCCCCAGTACTTACCCTCCATCCAGTCCCCCCAGTACCTACCCTCCCCCAGTCCCCCCAGTACCTACCCTCCACCAGTCCCATCCCCCCAGTACCTACCCTCCACCAGTCCCTTCCCCCCAGTACCTACCCTCCACCAGTCCCTTCCCCCCAGTACCTACCCTCCACCAGTCCCTTCCCCCCAGTACCTACCCTCCACCAGTCCCTTCCCCCCCAGTACCTACCCTCCACCAGTCCCCCCAGTACCTACCCTCCACCAGTCCCTTCCCCCCAGTACATACCCTCCACCAGTCCCTTCCCCCCAGTACCTACCCTCCACCAGTCCCTTCCCCCAGTACCTACCCTCCACCAGTCCCTTCCCCCCAGTACCCTCCACCAGTCCCTTCCCCCCAGTACCTACCCTCCACCAGTCCCCCCAGTACCTACCCTCCACCAGTCCCTTCCCCCCAGTACCTACCCTCCACCAGTCCCTTCCCCCCAGTACCTACCCTCCACCAGTCCCTTCCCCCCAGTACCTACCCTCCACCAGTCCCATCCCCCCAGTACCTACCCTCCACCAGTCCCTTCCCCCCAGTACCTACCCTCCACCAGTCCCTTCCCCCCAGTACCTACCCTCCACCAGTCCCTTCCCCCCAGTACCTACCCTCCACCAGTCCCCCCAGTACCTACCCTCCACCAGTCCCATCCCCCCAGTACCTACCCTCCACCAGTCCCTTCCCCCAGTACCTACCCTCCACCAGTCCCCCCAGTACCTACCCTCCACCAGTCCCTTCCCCCCAGTACCTACCCTCCACCAGTCCCTTCCCCCCAGTACCTACCCTCCACCAGTCCCTTCCCCCAGTACCTACCCTCCACCAGTCCCTTCCCCCCAGTACCTACCCTCCACCAGTCCCTTCCCCCCAGTACCTACCCTCCACCAGTCCCCCCAGTACCTACCCTCCACCAGTCCCTTCCCCCCAGTACCTACCCTCCACCAGTCCCCCCAGTACCTACCCTCCACCAGTCCCTTCCCCCAGTACCTACCCTCCACCAGTCCCATCCCCCCAGTACTTACCCTCCACCAGTCCCCCCAGTACCTACCCTCCACCAGTCCCTTCCCCCCAGTACCTACCCTCCACCAGTCCCTTCCCCCCAGTACTCACCCTCCACCAGTCCCTTCCCCCCAGTACCTACCCTCCACCAGTCCCCCCAGTACCTACCCTCCACCAGTCCCATCCCCCCAGTACCTACCCTCCACCAGTCCCTTCCCCCCAGTACCTACCCTCCACCCCCCTTCCCCCCAGTACCTACCCTCCACCAGTCCCTTCCCCCAGTACCTACCCTCCACCAGTCCCCCCAGTACCTACCCTCCACCAGTCCCCCCAGTACCTACCCTCCACCAGTCCCGTCCCCCAGCACCTACCCTCCACCAGTCCCTTCCCCCCAGTACCTACCCTCCACCAGTCCCGTCCCCCAGTACCTACCCTCCACCAGTCCCCCCAGTACCTAACCTCCACCAGTCCCCCCAGTACCTACCCTCCACCAGTCCCCCCAGTACCTACCCTCCACCAGTCCCTTCCCCCCAGTACCTACCCTCCACCAGTCCCCCCAGTACCTACCCTCCACCAGTCCCTTCCCCCAGTACCTACCCTCCACCAGTCCCTTCCCCCCAGTACCTACCCTCCACCAGTCCCTTCCCCCCAGTACCTACCCTCCACCAGTCCCTTCCCCCCAGTACCTACCCTCCACCAGTCCCTTCCCCCCAGTACCTACCCTCCACCAGTCCCTTCCCCCAGTACCTACCCTCCACCAGTCCCTTCCCCCCAGTACCTACCCTCCACCAGTCCCTTCCCCCCAGTACCTACCCTCCACCAGTCCCATCCCCCAGTACCTAGCCTCCACCAGTCCCTTCCCCCCAGTACCTACCCTCCACCAGTCCCTTCCCCCCAGTACCTACCCTCCACCAGTCCCATCCCCCCAGTACCTACCCTCCACCAGTCCCTTCCCCCAGTACCTACCCTCCACCAGTCCATTCCCCCCAGTACCTACCCTCCACCAGTCCCATCCCCCCAGTACCTACCCTCCACCAGTCCCCCCAGTACCTACCCTCCACCAGTCCCTTCCCCCCAGTACCTACCCTCCACCAGTCCCTTCCCCCCAGTACCTACCCTCCACCAGTCCCTTCCCCCAGTACCTACCCTCCACCAGTCCCCCCAGTACCTACCCTCCACCAGTCCCCCCAGTACCTACCCTCCACCAGTCCCCCCAGTACCTACCCTCCACCAGTCCCTTCCCCCAGTACCTACCCTCCACCAGTCCCTTCCCCCCAGTACCTACCCTCCACCAGTCCCCCCAGTACCTACCCTCCACCAGTCCCCCCAGTACCTACCCTCCACCAGTCCCTTCCCCCCAGTACCTACCCTCCACCAGTCCCATCCCCCAGTACCTACCCTCCACCAGTCCCTTCCCCCCAGTACCTACCCTCCACCAGTCCCTTCCCCAGTACCTACCCTCCACCAGTCCCCCCAGTACCTACCCTCCACCAGTCCCTTCCCCCCAGTACCTACCCTCCACCAGTCCCTTCCCCCCAGTACCTACCCTCCACCAGTCCCTTCCCCCAGTACCTACCCTCCACCAGTCCCTTCCCCCCAGTACCTACCCTCCACCAGTCCCTTCCCCCCAGTACCTACCCTCCACCAGTCCCGTCCCCCAGTACCCTCCACCAGTCCCCCCAGTACCTACCCTCCACCAGTCCCTTCCCCCCAGTACCTACCCTCCACCAGTCCCCCCAGTACTCACCCTCCACCAGTCCCAGTCCCCCCAGTACCTACCCTCCACCAGTCCCCCCAGTACTCACCCTCCACCAGTCCCATCCCCAGTTCTCCTGGTAGAAACCTCTGATCAGCTGTTAGTCCGACGTACATACGGCTCTTTATGGTCTCAATGTGATCTGCGTGGGTAGCATCCGTACCTGTTAAAACACACTGCAGTTACCCACAACACACTGCAGTTACCCACAACACACTGCAGTTACCTACTAACACACTGCAGTTACCCACAACACACTGCAGTTACCCACAACACACTGCATTTACCCACAACACACTGCATTTACCCACAACACACTGCATTTACCCACAACACACTGCAGTTACCCACAACACACTGCAGTTACCCACAACACGCTGCAGTTACCCACTAACACATTGCAGTTACCCACAACACACTGCAGTTACCCACAACACACTGCAGTTACCCACTAACACACTGCAGTTACCCGCTAACACACTGCAGTTACCCGCTAACACACTGCAGTTACCCACTAACACACTGCAGTTACCCACAACACACTGCAGTTACCCACAACACACTGCAGTTACCCATTAACACACTGCAGTTACCCATTAACACACTGCAGTTACCCACTAACACACTGCAGTTACCCACTAACACACTGCAGTTACCCACTAACACACTGCAGTTACCCACTAACACACTGCAGTTACCCACTAACACACTGCAGTTACCCACAACACACTGCAGTTACCCACAACACACTGCAGTTACCCACTAACACACTGCAGTTACCCACTAACACACTGCAGTTACCCACTAACACACTGCAGTTACCCGCAACACACTGCAGTTACCCGCAACACACTGCAGTTACCCGCAACACACTGCAGTTACCCGCAAGACACTGCAGTTACCCACTAACACACTGCAGTTACCCACTAACACACTGCAGTTACCCACTAACACACTGCAGTTACCCACTAACACACTGCAGTTACCCACTAACACACTGCAGTTACCCACTAACACACTGCAGTTACCCACAACACACTGCAGTTACCCACTAACACACTGCAGTTACCCACTAACACACTGCAGTTACCCACTAACAGACTGCAGTTACCCACTAACACACTGCAGTTACCCACTAACACACTGCAGTTACCCACTAACACACTGCAGTTACCCACTAACACACTGCAGTTACCCACTAACACACTGCAGTTACCCACTAACACACTGCAGTTAACCGCTAACAGTTCCCCTGATAGTCAGCTGTGTGTGTGTGTGTGTGTGTGTGTGTGTGTGTGTGTGTGTGTGTGTGTGTGTGTGTGTGTGTGTGTGTGTATACCGATTCCGTGTTTCTCCATCAGTGATATGAGGTCTGCCTCTGTGAGGAGTTGAGGAGGAGAGGTCTGTCCATCCAACATCTCTATGGCTGATGGCTGAAACTGGCTTCCCTGTTCATACACTGGGATCACCTGCAACACACACACACACACACACACACACACACACACACACACACACACACACACACACACACACACACACACACACACACACACACACACACACACACACACACACACACACACAATCAGATTAACAAACAAACATTATGTGGAGTCCCCCAGGGGTTCACAGCGGGACCCTCATATATTCAACATGATGTGGAGTCCCCCAGGGGATCACAGCGGGACCCTCATATATTCAACATGATGTGGAGTCCCCCAGGGGATCACAACGGGACCCTCATATATTCAACATGATGTGGAGTCCCCCAGGGGATCACAGCGGGACCCTCATATATTCAACATGATGTGGAGTCCCCCAGGGGATCACAGCGGGACCCTCATATATTCAACATGATGTGGAGTCCCCCAGGGGATCACAACGGGACCCTCATATATTCAACATGATGTGGAGTCCCCCAGGGGATCACAACGGGACCCTCATATATTCAACATGATGTGGAGTCCCCCAGGGGATCACAACGGGACCCTCATATATTCAACATGATGTGGAGTCCCCCAGGGGTTCACAGCGGGACCCTCATATATTCAACATGATGTGGAGTCCCCCAGGGGATCACAACGGGACCCTCATATATTCAACATGATGTGGAGTCCCCCAGGGGTTCACAGCGGGACCCTCGTGGTAAATGACCCCCCCACCTTAGTGCTCCAGCGGTCGTAGGGGTACACGTCCAGGTAGTTCCTCCTGATGATCATGAGGCCGTTAGCGGAGAACCTCTCGTGAGCGATTTCCACCTCAACCACCGTTTCCTGCCCCACAGCATCAAGGGATACGCACGCCAGGAAGTGACGCACGATGAACTCATACACACGCTGCTCGTTGCCCTGGAGACAGTAAACACATTTCAGATCAAGCAACATAGCACTGTTTTACAGATCTAGCCAGGATAGTACACTCAGTAACACTAACAGATCTTGCCGGGATAGTCCACTCAGCGACACTAACAGATCTAGCCAGGATAGTCCACTCAGTAACACTAACCGATCTAGCCAGGATAGTCCACTCAGTAACACTAACCGATCTAGCCGGGATAGTCCAATCAGTAACACTTACCGATCTAGCCGGGATAGTCCACTCAGTAACACTAACCGATCTAGCCAGGATAGTCCACTCAGTAACACTAACCGATCTAGCCGGGATAGTCCACTCAGTAACACTAACCGATCTAGCCGGGATAGTCCACTCAGCGACACTAACAGATCTAGCCAGGATAGTCCACTCAGTAACACTAACCGATCTAGCCAGGATAGTCCACTCAGTAACACTAACCGATCTAGCCAGGATAGTCCACTCAGTAACACTAACCGATCTAGCCAGGATAGTCCACTCAGTGACACTAACCGATCTAGCCAGGATAGTCCACTCAGTAACACTAACCGATCTAGCCAGGATAGTCCACTCAGTAACACTAACCGATCTAGCCGGGATAGTCCACTCAGTAACACTAACCGATCTAGCCGGGATAGTCCACTCAGTAACACTAACCGATCTAGCCAGGATAGTCCACTCAGTAACACTAACCGATCTAGCCGGGATAGTCCACTCAGTAACACTAACCGATCTAGCCAGGATAGTCCACTCAGTAACACTTACCGATCTAGCCAGGATAGTCCACTCAGCGACACTAACCGATCTAGCCAGGATAGTCCACTCAGCAACACTAACCGATCTAGCCAGGATAGTCCACTCAGTAACACTAACCGATCTAGCCGGGATAGTCCACTCAGTAACACTAACCGATCTAGCCGGGATAGTCCACTCAGTAACACTAACCGATCTAGCCAGGATAGTCCACTCAGTAACACTAACCGATCTAGCCAGGATAGTCCACTCAGTAACACTAACCGATCTAGCCAGGATAGTCCACTCAGTAACACTAACCGATCTAGCCAGGATAGTCCACTCAGTAACACTAACCGATCTAGCCAGGATAGTCCACTCAGTAACACTAACCGATCTAGCCAGGATAGTCCACTCAGTAACACTAACAGATCTAGCCAGGATAGTCCACTCAGTAACACTAACCGATCTAGCCAGGATAGTCCACTCAGTAACACTAACCGATCTAGCCAGGATAGTCCACTCAGTAACACTAACCGATCTAGCCAGGATAGTCCACTCAGTAACACTAACCGATCTAGCCAGGATAGTCCACTCAGTAACACTAACCGATCTAGCCAGGATAGTCCACTCAGTAACACTAACCGATCTAGCCAGGATAGTCCACTCAGTAACACTAACCGATCTAGCCAGGATAGTCCACTCAGTAACACTAACCGATCTAGCCAGGATAGTCCACTCAGTAACACTAACCGATCTAGCCAGGATAGTCCACTCAGTAACACTAACCGATCTAGCCAGGATAGTCCACTCAGTAACACTAACCGATCTAGCCAGGATAGTCCACTCAGTAACACTAACCGATCTAGCCAGGATTGTCCACTCAGTAACACTAACCGATCTAGCCGGGATAGTCCACTCAGTAACACTAACCGATCTAGCCGGGATAGTCCACTCAGTAACACTAACCGATCTAGCCGGGATAGTCCACTCAGTAACACTAACCGATCTAGCCGGGATAGTCCACTCAGTAACACTAACCGATCTAGCCGGGATAGTCCACTCAGTAACACTAACCGATCTAGCCGGGATAGTCCACTCAGTAACACTAACCGATCTAGCCGGGATAGTCCACTCAGTAACACTAACCGATCTAGCCGGGATAGTCCACTCAGTAACACTAACCGATCTAGCCAGGATAGTCCACTCAGTAACACTAACCGATCTAGCCAGGATAGTCCACTCAGTAACACTAACCGATCTAGCCAGGATAGTCCACTCAGTAACACTAACAGATCTAGCCAGGATAGTCCACTCAGTAACACTAACCGATCTAGCCAGGATAGTCCACTCAGTAACACTAACCGATCTAGCCAGGATAGTCCACTCAGTAACACTAACCGATCTAGCCAGGATAGTCCACTCAGTAACACTAACCGATCTAGCCAGGATAGTCCACTCAGTAACACTAACCGATCTAGCCAGGATAGTCCACTCAGTAACACTAACCGATCTAGCCAGGATAGTCCACTCAGTAACACTAACCGATCTAGCCAGGATAGTCCACTCAGTAACACTAACCGATCTAGCCAGGATAGTCCACTCAGTAACACTAACCGATCTAGCCAGGATAGTCCACTCAGTAACACTAACCGATCTAGCCAGGATAGTCCACTCAGTAACACTAACCGATCTAGCCAGGATAGTCCACTCAGTAACACTAACCGATCTAGCCAGGATAGTCCACTCAGTAACACTAACCGATCTAGCCAGGATAGTCCACTCAGTAACACTAACCGATCTAGCCAGGATAGTCCACTCAGTAACACTAACCGATCTAGCCAGGATTGTCCACTCAGTAACACTAACCGATCTAGCCAGGATAGTCCACTCAGTAACACTAACCGATCTAGCCGGGATAGTCCACTCAGTAACACTAACCGATCTAGCCGGGATAGTCCACTCAGTAACACTAACCGATCTAGCCGGGATAGTCCACTCAGTAACACTAACCGATCTAGCCAGGATAGTCCACTCAGTAACACTAACCGATCTAGCCAGGATAGTCCACTCAGTAACACTAACCGATCTAGCCAGGATAGTCCACTCAGTAACACTAACCGATCTAGCCAGGATAGTCCACTCAGTAACACTAACCGATCTAGCCAGGATAGTCCACTCAGTAACACTAACCGATCTAGCCAGGATAGTCCACTCAGTAACACTAACCGATCTAGCCAGGATAGTCCACTCAGTAACACTAACCGATCTAGCCAGGATAGTCCACTCAGTAACACTAACCGATCTAGCCAGGATAGTCCACTCAGTAACACTAACCGATCTAGCCAGGATAGTCCACTCAGTAACACTAACCGATCTAGCCAGGATAGTCCACTCAGTAACACTAACCGATCTAGCCAGGATAGTCCACTCAGTAACACTTACCGATCTAGCCAGGATAGTCCACTCAGTAACACTAACCGATCTAGCCAGGATAGTCCACTCAGTAACACTAACCGATCTAGCCAGGATAGTCCACTCAGTAACACTAACCGATCTAGCCAGGATAGTCCACTCAGCGACACTAACAGATCTAGCCAGGATAGTCCACTCAGTAACACTAACCGATCTAGCCAGGATAGTCCACTCAGTAACACTAACCGATCTAGCCGGGATAGTCCACTCAGTAACACTAACCGATCTAGCCAGGATAGTCCACTCAGTAACACTAACCGATCTAGCCAGGATAGTCCACTCAGTAACACTAACCGATCTAGCCAGGATAGTCCACTCAGTAACACTAACCGATCTAGCCAGGATAGTCCACTCAGTAACACTAACCGATCTAGCCAGGATAGTCCACTCAGTAACACTAACCGATCTAGCCAGGATTCCAGTGGGTCAGAAGTTTACATACACTAAGTTGGACTTCAAACTCAGTGCCACATTGCTTGACATCACAGGAAAATCTCTAGCTCTATATATATACCTGTAGTCTGTTGGAGTATATATATATATACCTGTAGTGTGTTGGTGTA
The DNA here is from genome assembly GCF_965601325.2 of Salmo salar. Lineage (NCBI taxonomy): Eukaryota > Metazoa > Chordata > Actinopteri > Salmoniformes > Salmonidae > Salmo > Salmo salar. The sequence goes on from NW_027675475.1 coordinate 34,071, forward strand.
TATATATATATACCTGTAGTGTGTTGGTGTATATATATATATATACCTGTAGTGTGTTGGTGTATATATATACCTGTAGTGTGTTGGTGTATATATATATATACCTGCAGTGTGTTGGTGTATATATATACCTGTAGTGTGTTGGTGTATATATATACCTGTAGTGTGTTGGTGTATATATATACCTGTAGTGTGTTGGTGTATATAGATATACCTGTAGTGTGTTGGTGTATATATATACCTGTAATGTGTTGGTGTATATATATACCTGTAGTGTGTTGGTGTATATATATATACCTGTAGTGTGTTGGTGTATATATATATACCTGTAGTGTGTATATATATATATACCTGTAGTGTGTTGGTGTATATATATACCTGTAGTGTGTTGGTGTATATATATACCTGTAGTGTGTTGGTGTATATATATATACCTGTAGTGTGTTGGTGTATATATATATACCTGTAGTGTGTTGGTGTATATATATATACCTGTAGTGTGTTGGTGTATATATATATACCTGTAGTGTGTTGGTGTATATATATATACCTGTAGTGTGTTGGTGTATATATATACCTGTAGTGTGTTGGTGTATATATATATATATATACCTGTAGTGTGTTGGTGTATATATATATATATACCTGTAGTGTGTTGGTGTATATATATACACCTGTAGTGTGTATATATATATATACCTGTAGTGTGTTGGTGTATATATATACCTGTAGTGTGTTGGTGTATATATATACCTGTAGTGTGTTGGTGTATATATATACCTGTAGTGTGTTGGTGTATATATATATATACCTGTAGTGTGTTGGTGTATATATATTTTATACCTGTAGTGTGTTGGTGTATATATATATACCTGTAGTGTGTTGGTGTATATATATATATATATATACCTGTAGTGTGTTGGTGTATAT
>NW_027675475.1:40000-45000 GCF_965601325.2 Salmo salar
CCACTAACGTCCTCCACTAACGTCCCCCACTAACGTCCCCCACTAACGTCCTCCACTAACGTCCCCCACTAACCACTAACGTCCCCCACTAACGTCCCCCACTGACGTCCCCCACTAACGTCCCCCACTAACCACTAACGTCCCCCACTAACGTCCCCCACTAACCACTAACGTCCCCCACTAACGTCCCCCACTAACCACTAACATCCCCCACTAACGTCCCTCACTAACGTCCCCCACTAACGTCCCCCACTAACGTCCCCCACTAACCACTAACGTCCCCCACTAACGTCCTCCACTAACGTTCCCCACTAACCACTAACGTCCCCCACTAACGTCCCCCACTAACGTCCTCCACTAACCACTAACGTCCCCCACTAACCACTAACGTCCCCCACTAACGTCCCCAAATAACGTCCTCCACTAACGTCCCCCACTAACGTCCCCCACTAACCACTAACGTCCTCCACTAACGTCCCCCACTAACCACTAACGTCCTCCACTAACGTCCCCCACTAACCACTAACGTCCCCCACTAACCACTAACGTCCCCCACTAACGTCCCCCACTAACGTCCCCCACTAACCACTAACGTCCCCCACTAACCACTAACGTCCTCCACTAACGTCCCCCACTAACCACTAACGTCCTCCACTAACGTCCCCCACTAACCACTAACGTCCTCCACTAACGTCCCCCACTAACGACTAACGTCCCCCACTAACGTCCCCCACTAACCACTAACGTCCCCCACTAACCACTAACGTCCCCCACTAACGTCCCCCACTAACGTCCCCCACTAACGTCCTCCACTAACGTCCTCCACTAACGTCCTCCACTAACGTCCCCCACTAACCACTAACGTCCTCCACTAACGTCCCCCACTAACCACTAACGTCCCCCACTAACCACTAACGTCCCCCACTAACGTCCTCCACTAACCACTAACGTCCCCCACTAACGTCCCCCACTAACGTCCCCCACTAACCACTAACGTCCCCCACTAACGTCCCCCACTAACGTCCTCCACTAACGTCCCCCACTAACGTCCCCCACTAACCACTAACGTCCCCCACTAACGTCCTCCACTAACGTCCTCCACTAACGTCCCCCACTAACGTCCCCCCACTAACGCCCTCCACTAACGTCCCCCACTAACGTCCCCCACTAACGTCCCCCACTAACGTCCTCCACTAACGTCCCCCACTAACCACTAACGTCCCCCACTAACATCCCCCACTAACGTCCCCCCACTAACCACTAACGTCCCCCACTAACGTCCTCCACTAACGTCCCCCACTAACCACTAACGTCCTCCACTAACGTCCCCCACTAACCACTAACGTCCTCAACTAACGTCCCCCACTAACGTCCCCCACTAACGTCCCCCACTAACCAATAACGTCCTCCACTAACGTCCCCCACTAACGTCCTCCACTATCGTCCCCCACTAACGTCCCCCACTAACCACTAACGTCCCCCACTAGGGTCAAGGGTTTAGGGAGTAGGGTCTAGGGCTTAGGGAGTAGGGTCTAGGGAGTAGGGTCTAGGGAGTAGGGTCTAGGGAGTAGGGTTTAGGGAGTAGGGTTTAGGGAGTAGGGTCTAGGGAGTAGGGTTTAGGGAGTAGGGTTTAGGGAGTAGGGTTTAGGGAGTAGGGTCTAGGGAGTAGGGTCTAGGGAGTAGGGTTTAGGGAGTAGGGTCTAGGGAGTAGGGTTTAGGGAGTAGGGTCTTGTGTGTAGTGAGTAGGGTCTAGGGTTTAGTGAGTAGGGTCTAGGGCTTAGGGTCTAGGGTTTAGGGAGTAGGGTTTAGGGTCTAGGGTTTAGGGAGTAGGGTTTAGGGTCTAAGAAGTAGGGACTAGGGACTAGGGTTTAGGGTCTAAGGTTTAGGGACTAGGGTTTAGGGAGTAGGGTTTAGGGTCTAGGGTCTAGGGTTTAGGGTCTAGGGTTTAGGGACTAGGGTCTAGGGTTTAGGGAGTAGGGTTTAGGGACTAGGGTCTAGGGTTTAGGGTCTAGGGTCTAGGGTTTAGGGACTAGGGTTTAGGGACTAGGGTTTAGGGACTAGGGTTTAGGGACTAGGGTCTAGGGTTTAGGGAGTAGGGTTTAGGGACTAGGGTCTAGGGTCTAGGGTTTAGGGTCTAGGGTTTAGGGTCTAGGGTTTAGGGACTAGGGTCTAGGGTTTAGGGACTAGGGTCTAGGGTTTAGGGAGTAGGGTTTGGGACTAGGGACTAGGGTTTAGGGTCTAGGGTTTAGGGTTTAGGGTTTAGGGACTAGGGTTTAGGGTCTAGGGTTTAGGGAGTAGGGTTTAGGGACTAGGGTTTAGGGACTAGGGTTTAGGGACTAGGGTCTAAGAAGTAGGGACTAGGGACTAGGGTTTAGGGTCTAAGAAGTAGGGACTAGGGACTAGGGTCTAGGGTTTAGGGACTAGGGTCTAGGGTTTAGGGTCTAGGGTTTAGGGTCTAGGGTTTAGGGACTAGGGTCTAGGGTTTAGGGTCTAGGGTTTAGGGACTAGGGTTTAGGGACTAGGGTTTAGGGACTAGGGTTTAGGGACTAGGGATTAGGGGAAACCCTCACCCCTGTGTGTATAGTTTCTCAGCGATCTTCATGGTCTCTTTGGCGCCGATTCTCAACTTCCTGGAAACCAGCTTCTCCATTTCCTATTGGACCAGACAACAACACAGGCAGACCATTGGTCAATAGACAGGAAGTGAGTGTGTGTCAGTGTGTTTATGGATAGATAGATAGATAGATAGATAGATAGATAGATAGATAGATAGATAGATAGATAGATAGATAGATAGATAGATAGATAGATAGATAGATAGATAGATAGATAGATAGATAGATAGATAGATAGATAGATAGATAGATAGATAGATAGATAGATAGATAGATAGATAGGGCGTATGGCCTCACCACTGTGTCCAGGGGCAGCGGCCTCCACTTGCTTTTGGGTTTACTGGTTACCGAGGTGACGGTTGCTATGGGATCCTAGGAATTCAGGTTATTACCCCCATCATCATCATCTTCACTGTAGCACTTAGATTAGTTCAATAAATCACCATCAAAATCTGGTGTAACTGGCATGCTGACTGTAGGAATGTCCACCAGAGCTGTTTTAAATGTTCATTTCTCTACTATAAGCCACCTCTAAACGTCTGACATTAGTAATAACCCCCCCCCATCCTACCTCCATACAGACAGACCCCCCCTCCTACCCCCATACAGACCCCTCCTCCTACCTCCATACAGACAGACCCCCCCCTCCTACCCCCATACAGACCCCTCCTCCTACCTCCATACAGACAGACCCCCCCTCCTACCCCCATACAGACCCCTCCTCCTACCTCCATACAGACAGACCCCCCCCTCCTACCCCCATACAGACCCCTCCTCCTACCTCCATACAGACAGACCCCCCCTCCTACCCCCATACAGACCCCTCCTCCTACCTCCATACAGACAGACCCCCCCTCCTACCCCCATACAGACCCCTCCTCCTACCTCCATACAGACAGACCCCCCCTCCTACCCCCATACAGACCCCTCCTCCTACCTCCATACAGACAGACCCCCCCTCCTACCCCCATACAGACCCCTCCTATTACCTCCATACAGACAGACCCCCCCTCCTACCCCCATACAGACCCCTCCTCCTACCTCCATACAGACAGACCCCCCCTCCTACCCCCATACAGACCCCTACTCCTACCTCCATACAGACAGACCCCCCCTCCTACCTCCATACAGATCTGGTAGACCACTAGACAGACAGACCCCCCTCCTACCTCCATACAGATCTGGTAGACCACTAGACAGACAGACCCCCCTCCTACCTCCATACAGATCTGGTAGACCACTAGACAGACAGACCCCCCTCCTACCTCCATACAGATCTGGTAGACCACTAGACAGACAGACCCCCCTCCTACCTCCATACAGATCTGGTAGACCACTAGACAGACAGACAGACCCCCCTCCTACCTCCATACAGATCTGGTAGACCACTAGACAGACAGACAGACCCCCCTCCTACCTCCATACAGATCTGGTAGACCACTAGACAGACAGACCCCCCTCCTACCTCCATACAGATCTGGTAGACCACTAGACAGACAGACAGACCCCCCTCCTACCTCCATACAGATCTGGTAGACCACTAGACAGACAGACCCCCCTCCTACCTCCATACAGATCTGGTAGACCACTAGACAGACAGACCCCCCTCCTACCTCCATACAGATCTGGTAGACCACTAGACAGACAGACAGACCCCCCTCCTACCTCCATACAGATCTGGTAGACCACTAGACAGACAGACCCCCCTCCTACCTCCATACAGATCTGGTAGACCACTAGACAGACAGACCCCCCCTCCTACCTCCATACAGATCTGGTAGACCACTAGACAGACAGACCCCCCTCCTACCTCCATACAGATCTGGTAGACCACTAGACAGACAGACCCCCCTCCTACCTCCATACAGATCTGGTAGACCACTAGACAGACAGACAGACCCCCCTCCTACCTCCATACAGATCTGGTAGACCACTAGACAGACAGACAGACCCCCCTCCTACCTCCATACAGATCTGGTAGACCACTAGACAGACAGACCCCCCTCCTACCTCCATACAGATCTGGTAGACCACTAGACAGACAGACAGACCCCCCTCCTACCTCCATACAGATCTGGTAGACCACTAGACAGACAGACCCCCCTCCTACCTCCATACAGATCTGGTAGACCACTAGACAGACAGACCCCCCTCCTACCTCCATACAGATCTGGTAGACCACTAGACAGACAGACCCCCCTCCTACCTCCATACAGATCTGGTAGACCACTAGACAGACAGACCCCCCTCCTACCTCCATACAGATCTGGTAGACCACTAGACAGACAGACCCCCCTCCTACCTCCATACAGATCTGGTAGACCACTAGACAGACAGACCCCCCTCCTACCTCCATACAGATCTGGTAGACCACTGCAGACAGAC